>NW_009260133.1:3779638-3803116 GCF_000687185.1 Egretta garzetta
GTCCTGCATGGTTTGCAGGAAGGGCAGCAAGTGCCAGCGCCGGGCCTGGGCTAGTGGTTGCGAGAGGTGCCTTGCAGCCTTCCGAGGCAAGAGGAACTGAGTCGCTGTCTCCTTCCTCCCATAGAAGTACCCCAGTCACTATGTCAAAGCCCGTTATTTCCTGGCTGCTTTTTGAAGGAAATCGGAGCTCCTGCCAGAGCACGGCTACAGTCGCCATCTCCTGCAGACTCCTGCTTTGCTCTGGCTGTGCAAAGGCACCTCAGCCACAGCCCTCTGCAATGTGCCCAAGCTCTGAAAAAGGGACCTCCGGAAAGGGGTGGGTGCACAGACCAGCCCCTGCTTAGCATTGCCTGGTGACAAGCAAGAAGTGGCTTTCCCTTGTCATGCAGGGTTTTTTGATTTGTCTTTTAGATCCCTTTCTCAAAAGGATTTAGCTACCTGGGAACCAGGTGCCTAGCTCGCTTGATCATAGTTACAAGTAACAAGTGTTGGGATGTTTGTTAGATTACAGAAATTTTCAGCATTAAGTTTATTCAAGGTCAGGGGATTAAAACAAAGCGTCTGTGCCTTTCATGCTGTGCTGACCTGCGTAACTTAAAAGTTTTCATGTTCAGCCCCTGTAATTTCTTGTCTCTTCTATGGTCGTAGCTGACTTCTGTTGTATCTGATTGTCCAAGATGTATGGGCATGGCTGGAAAAGGTCACACTCAAAAGGGAACAGCTCAGCTCTGCCTCTTATGGCCACTTTTGAGTACCATGAGAATGTGGTCCTATGGCAGATGCTGTTTTCACTGTGGAAAGTCTCTGCTAGGGAATGAGACAGCCTCCGATGATGCTACCGATGGTGTTGGCTAGTTGGCTTGTCCGATTCAGATGTGGGGAAATGGTTCTCTGATTTAAAAGGACATCTCATTTCCTCTGAGAAACACCTAGGTCAAAACACCTCCTGCATTTTCTTCCTGCTGCTGATTACTGCTGACAGAATGATACTCTTCAGAGAAGTGGCTTCTCCTTGGCTCCTCAGGGTTTACTCTTTTAGTGGCTATCCTGTGGCTCATGGCTTTGTAACAATGCAAAACCACTCTTCATTCAGTCTGGAGAGGAAGAATCCCTGATTTAATGGGTGCCTTCGAAGAGATGGAGAGTATTTGCTCAGGGTGCAGTTTTCAGCCGCAGCATTTGAAACACTTCAGGAGAAGCTGCAAGAGGTAAAGATGAAAGGGAGTGTTAGCAGTATTGAAAATTTAGGATTTTTTTCCCCTGCTTTTCAGAACATGCTAAAAGGAGAAACCCATTATTTATAATGTCACAAAGCAAAGTGACAATTTCTTTTGTTGAGCTGCTGTTCTGACAGATTGTATTGAGAAGTGCCCTTTATATGAAAAACAGTTTTCATGGAAAACAAACACTTAAAGTATGTGCAAAATATTTTATGCCCTCTTATCTCATTAAATTTAAGTGTCAGATCTTTTGGCAAGCTCTTCAATAACAATGAGGAAGCTTTTTCAGACTTTTTCTGAATCCTTCAAAGTGAGAACTTCAGACTTCTTACATCGACACTTTTTAATCAGCTAAAAGCTGGTTTTCAATAAAAGTTTTTGCACTTGGAAATAATTTTACCTTTCTGACACAAATAATCCTGTCCAAATTGTACCTTTTGCAAATAGAAGCTTGAAGAGTTGTAAAGTGAAAAGCGTGATGGCTACAAAAGAATGGATGCCGATTAGCATGTACTTAGTTGTTTACTGTTGTTGTAACAGCATCTCTTAAAGACTCCGGGCCTCGTGTATTCACTCGCTGCATGTCCATATGTTTATCAGAATGTCCTAGCTGTCATTAGTCAACTTCTGTCCAACCATCTGCCTGTCACAAGGGGAGACAACTAGTAGAGTCATTTGGGAATTCCATGTTTCACCCAGTGATGCTGTATCCATGAGACCGACCGTTCTCCTCTATTTCAGAAACTCCCTCGATTCTTATTTTCTCTTTAAAGTAGGAGCAGGATTAAATCCTCCTTATTAAATTTTCACTTAAACCAAAGAAAGCAATGCTGAAATAATGATTGCTTGGAAGACCTGGGAACATGTTATTCGAGGGATAACTTTTGAATATACTAATCAAAACAAGTAACTTCCTGGTAATGGCTCTGACACCGCTTTATTTTCTAGGTGACCTTTCCAGAGAAATCCCCCATGCAGTGGGATGGCAAAGTTAATGCTGGTTTTACTGAAGGCAACAGTAGCTGGCTACCTGTTAACTCTGACTTCCAAAGTGTAAATGTTGAAGTAGGTATCTGGATGTGTGACTAATGGCTTAAAGGTATTTTAATGTATCTGGTTTGCTCTGACTTCTTTTACTTAGCAGGAATTGGTAGTGTAGCTAGTAAGAACAAACTCAAGGGAGGAAAATAAAAAGGCATTGAATCCTAACAAATTTTATTGGAAAAGGAAATCCTTGCACAAGCAAGGAGTCTACTTCATCTATGTTCATTTAAGCAGGGCAACCACAATTATAATGTAGATGTGGCAATATGGCTCTTTAAAATTATGAAAAGGATGTTAATATTAAACTGAAATCTGGTCTTTTTTTACTTCCATGACTGTAGAAAGCACTGGCCTTGTAACAAGAACTTAACGTAGACCATCTCTAACACAATAAAAATGTTTTCAAGGCAGTTGAGCAGCGAGTCAAATAGATTGTGCTGATCTACAGTGCTGACCAGAATTGAAGACCGAAATAAATCCAAGACAGGATAAATAAAACATAAACCAAACCCAGTAGGAATTTGCAGACAAATTTGAAGAGAGATACTTGTCAGAACGGAATTGTAATAGGTGTGTTCTCAGCAGACCGCATGGGCGTGAGAGGGAAGTCGTATTTCCTCCTTTCAGTGCAAAGAAATGACCCTGTTAATGCTGACTGTTTCAGATCCAGAGGACCTGGTCCAACTCAACCCTGAACTTGTACCGGGAGCTAACTTTACTTCGCAACAATGAGCTACCCATTCATCGGGGGTGGATGTGCTACATCTGGAGTGACAGTAATGTTTTTGTGTATGTAAGAGAATTGGATGGGTTAGAGAGAGTCTTTATGATGGTTCTCAATTTTGGGCAGGAATCAACCATAGACCTGACAGCTATGGTTCCTAGCCTTCCCTCTGAAGCTATTATAAGGCTAAGTACTAATTTTAGCAATGCTGGTAAAGCTGTCAATACTAAACTAATTAAAACTGAAAAGGGGGAAGGCCTGGTCCTTGAATATAAAACAGCAAAACCTGTTCATACTATGGAAGCTTTTCAAGGAAATTGTTTTGTGGCAGAAAAAGCTTGTTATTCCAGTGCCTTCAATTTACTCTACATGAACTGTTAAGTGCAGGAGTAGAATAATCAAGCTTTCATGTTAATTTAGAAAGTAGTGGTTTCAGTGAAGTGCAAAAAGCTTTGTTGTCTTTGGCTTTTAAAACTTTGTGTACAAAATAAATGTCCTGAAAAATAAAACAGATACCTAATTGTCTTGCATCTGTATTGGGGATGAAAAGGAAAAAGTACAGTTATAAGTGCTCCCTCAGGGTCTGTGGAGAAGGAAAGTAAACCTGCTCTAAAAAACTGTCCTGTTTAAGCGTGGGTATTTTTGTGAGGAAAGAGAAGAGTTGCTTTCTGGGTGCTGCCCCTTATAGTTGCTTGTCATCAAGAGCTACTGTGGAATCCAAAGCCTGTGGCAGTTCATAGTAACTTTTAAAAAGTCTGTAGATTTGTAGAACTTACTCCAAAGGGGTGGCCCTCTATTTGTTAAAATAGGTAAAAGCACGCAAGACTAATACCTAAAGTTGTGATGGCTTACCTATTCTCTCAACTCTTAACAGTTCTGGTTATCCTCAAAGTTATAAAATGTAGCTAATATGTCTAATTCTACACTCAGGACTGTATTTCCAATTGATTCTCCCCCCCACTGAGTTAGAATACATTTGCATTCCCTTCTTTCTTTTCCTACCCTAAGGTTGAGGCGAGGTGCGCGTGAGTTAGTTCACAGTAAGCAACTGAAACAACTCTAGTGAATGTCACGCTTGTTCACAGGCTTTGATTTGCATTTGGTGCACATGCTGTGGTTTATGTGATACAAAGGAAGGATAAGCTTTTGACTTGGTGCAGTCTGTTTTGGACACGGGTGATTTTTGGTTTGAGGACCTTATGGCCACGTAGTGCATCCTCCACCAACTGCTTGTACCAGTTGCTCTTCCTCGGCATGCACTGTGCATCTATCTCAACGAGGAATGCACAGCAGTTTTATGCCTTGGTCATAAGAGGTCGGCTAAGCCATGAATTGGGCTGCTTTGCTCGGGGCATTCTTCCTGCTTTAACCTCTGGAGAGATGCTGGCATCTCCTTCTGGGGCATTTGCCTTGTCTTCTACAAGATTTTTAATCTACTCAGATGAAAGTTCTGCTAAAACTCCTGTTCTTGAGGGTCTGTTTCTTCTCTGCAGTTTGTTTGATCCCACCATATGATCACTACACTATTGCTGCTGTGTAGCTAGAAAAGGCAATAGCCGTCATCGCCTATGTATGGGAATTCGTTTTAGAAGACCCTAGTGAGACTTCTAAATCAAATACTTCTTGGCAGTTTTACTGCCTTGTGTAAAATGTGGTCTTGGAAGAGAGGTATTAGACTGGAAAGGCTGCCTGTACAAGGTGGATGTCTTCACATGTTAGGCTTTAAGCACCAACCGTTGCGCTTCAGCTCCACTTGTGTAGTGCCGCAGCGCTTGCCTACGTGAACAAATTGATTAATGCAGGTGGCTACTTCTGTGCTATCTGGCAGGGGAGAAATTCAGCTCTTAATCTGTATGTTTATAAGCCAGTGCCACACCCAACTTCGAATTTCTTGTCTGCTTATGCCCATAAAGCAGGGATCCAAGAGGAGAGATCATCTGGACAAGGTGTTCACTTTTCATACAAATAAAAATCTGACCCAAAGTTCTTCAGGTGTTCCAATGTGTTTATTAGCTATTTGCAGGATTTCGTATGATGTTGAAGATGGCATACTTCCTCAAGTTCTTTGTTCAGAAAAGCAAGGTGTCTTGCAACCTAAAATAATGAAAATATTTTATTACAAAATAAAGAAATTCTTTGCACTATAAACCTTCAGGTTCTTGCACAGCTCTTCTAATCTTCTTCCTTTCCCATACTAATGGTAAGCAATACCTTGCCCTAAGACAGAATGAGGCTTTTCCTGAAATAATTCGTTTTGGGAATAACTGCCACAACCAAATAACGCTTGCTAGGATTTGTTAAAATTAACAGTAATAAAATTTGTATCCAACTGTGACAGTCTGAGACATCAGTAACAATATGGCAGCTCTTGGCAGTATGTTGCTTTTAGCATGCATGCTTGTACAAAGTGCAAAATGTTGAAACCTAATTGCAGTAGTGTCCTTTGACAGTACAGATCGTGCTGTGTGTAAAGATCAAACCCATCACATATGTTTTACTCATGAGGCAGATGGAAGAAAATAGCCAGTATGACAATTTTAAGCACTTAATACTCTACAGTGCAAGACTTTTCCTGCTGGAAGAATGTTTTGCGCAACTCCGAACCTTTCATTTAAAGCTCTTGGCACGTTACAGTGGGAGTTTAATACTATTTTGAGGCTTAAGGCACAATGAAGTTCAATAATCTGGCTCTGTCACTGGCTCTTTATATAAAGATATATATAAAAAACATATCAATAAGTATATAATTTTATATATAGAAAAAACCAGCAGTTGTTCTTGCAATACGTATAAAAGGTTGCAAGAGCAACCTTAATTCCGGCAGTTTCTTTTTCTTTTAATACTTCAAACTTATATTCAATGACTGCATGAATACTAAGGTTGAAGTATCAATCGAGCGGACACCTCCCTCCAATGCGTTATGGATGTGTGCGGTAACGGGAACGTACCTCATCCAGTGAATCCTCCCAAGATGAATCACAGTGACTGCCACTTGCCTGGATGTCTAAGATGATATTAGGGATCCAATTTCCTGGAACAGTGAAGCTAGTGATCACTCGACATTGAATGAATGAGGAAAAAGGTAAGTGGGGATGTGAGTTGTTTAGGGATAGATAATTCTGCCTTCTGCCCTGACGTTCTGTTGTTCCATAAGAAAAAAAAAAATCATATAGGGGCTTGCTGGATGAACTATTTGTATTTCTATTTGGCATGTTTGTTCTCTCTTGGGAGTCTTTTTGGAAAGATGTGCTTTTATCTTTCTGACCAAAGACCACAACAGCAATTGCAGCATCTGCTATCCTTTCTCAACCGCTGCAGTTGTGCTGCTAGCAGAGAAGGGGCATAATGAAATTTAGAAAAGCTAATTCAAGATCTATTTTGGTTCCGATGGTAAAAGCCTCTCCCCAGATTAGATGGTACTAGAAAATAATAAGGCTCGAATGTACCTTTTGCTGGAAGCAGTCCCAAAGCTAGTGTTAAGTTTCAGTTACAAAAGCATCTCTGCCCTTGGCACTGTTGTCATTCTAACCTGGACCAACATCTGCAGTTTTCGCAAACTGGGAAAAGCAGATTTTTAAAGAGCAGCAAAAAGAAGATTTTTATCCGTGTGTTGTTGAGAACTGCATTCTGACCGTATCAGTAACTGGACTAAACAGTACGGGTTCACCTAGCCCTGTCCAACAGTTGCTGTATGTTGAGGCCTAGGTAAGACTAAGTCCAACTCACATTCTCCCACGCTTCCATTTTTTTCATCTCAGAGGGTTTCCTGAGCCTGCTGTGGTTGGTCACTATTAATATTTAACACATCGGAGTTTAACTATTTCCAGGCAAGTCTACAATATAGAGATATCTGGTCCTCCTTAAAGGTTCTGGAGAGTGCATGTTAGAAGCTGAGGTTTGTTTATTTGTCAGTATGACTGCACATCTCATCTTTGCAGATAACAGACGTTACTTCAGAGCTTTAGATACTGGATCATATTATACAAATGAATGCATCTGAAGAGGAGTCAAGCTCTATGATGTTTAATTACACAACTACTAATATTCTGGTTTAGTTAACTCCAGGTATCTGTGATATACTCATTCTTACCTTTCTTACTTGTTCTGCTGGCATGATCTAGTGTAGCCTTCCTAAGTTTCTGAACATATCGTAAAACTCCTGTTAGTGGTATCCGTTGATCGTTTTCATATGCCGTGATAAAAACTGAAGGATAACACTGAGATTAAAAAGCAAACACAGGTAAATACTTGGCAACTGATTTTTCTCATAAAGTGAATAACAAATTCTTCTCTATTTGTATTACTGTATTGCCTGTTATGGTTTATCTAAAACCACATCTATTACTTAATTACCTGCTCTTAAAAAAGCCCTTTTATCATTCTAACTGCAAAAGTATCTTGGTCTGAAAAATTACTTCATGTTAGGGGATCATCTGCTTGCAAAAGGTGATCAAAACCATCCTCTCTCCACTGGTAAAGATCTGATACATGTCTGCTTGCTGATGATTACAAAAAAAGGGGCGTAATAATCATGGAATGGTTCACCTTAGAACAGCAGCTGAGGTTTACTTTTGCAGTCTTTCTATACATGAAAAGTAGTTTTTGATATAGTAAGATTTTACTTAATGAAGCTATGCAACACAGCTAACACATTACTTCAAATAAAGAAAAATTTCTTCTGAGATGACAATGTCAAAGCTATAGCTCCTTTTCCGTTTCATTGTTTGCCTCTGAAAAGGTATTATTTAATCAGTGA
This sequence comes from Egretta garzetta, assembly GCF_000687185.1. Taxonomy (NCBI): domain Eukaryota; kingdom Metazoa; phylum Chordata; class Aves; order Pelecaniformes; family Ardeidae; genus Egretta; species Egretta garzetta. The sequence continues at coordinate 3,787,383 of NW_009260133.1, forward strand.
AAAATACCTCCTTCCTCCTGTGGCAGCCTCTACAAAACCCAGCAGAACAACAGAAACGCCCCACAAAAGGACAAAGTATTTTGCATGTTGAGGCTTGTTATTGATGGAATAATCTATTACTCCCTGGCAGTCCTATAACAAAAAGAGTTTTTGAAATCTATTGATTATTTAGGAGAATGTTTGGTTAATTTCAGTAGTCACGACTCCAAATATTGCTAAGATTATTACTGCAATAGTTTGTATTTGCATTGATGATTCATTTGAACACAAAGCAGCAGCTAAGACGATCCTAAAATACTGGGGTTTAAAATACTGAAAAGGTAAAATACTTTTTTTTTTTTTAAATTCCAGTTATCCACTTTTTGTTTTCTTATAAACCGCTACACTTTATTACTGTAGTATTCCACACAGAAAGCATAGTTTTACCTGTGTCTTAATATTCTGGTATGGACAATAGCTCTTGATGTACTTCATACATTCTTCATCTGCTAATGGATTTCCCCATTCTTCCTGTTCTTCAATTGTCAGTGGGAGATGAGTTTTCATCATCGTATTTAGAACATCTACGAAAGGAGCCTTAGAATTTATTATTTAAAAAAAAAAAAAAAAAAAAAGGTTGGCGAATAGGACACAGGACCTCAAATGCCTAGGTCAAGGTTTTCTCAAATGAGGAAAGTGAATTCTGAATTGAAATATTTCTAATTCTGAAACTGGTAGAATGAAACAGAAAATACAGTTTAATGTCATAATCCATAAAAGGTCTGCAGCACCTCACCTGTAAAACCACGGCTCTGATAAGTTCTGGGTCAGTGTTGCACAGGGCTCCTGCAAGAACTCCTCCGGCACTGGCAGCTGCTAGTGCTGTGTATTTTGGCTGAGAAAATCCTAGTTCGTGCAGCAGCAGGATACAGGCCTTAAGGTCATGGAGACCTTTGAGTTTATTATGCTGACATCCATCTTTGTGCCAGCTAAGGCCTAGCTCTCCTCCACCCCTGAAATTTAAAGTAATTCAAGTTGGAGTCTCTTTGGAAAACACTGCACGGCAAAGCTTCAGACAATGAAAGGACAGCAGCAGCCACAGAGTTGCAAAACCATAGTTTGCCTTCCTAATTAACTCCTCTTTTCTCTATTCTTGTCTTTACCCTCCTTTATAGCTAAAATACACAACATGCAAACAAACAAAAAAAAAAATCTGTGCGTGATGATTGGGGAAAATCCTAACTGCATAAGGGCACTCTGTGCCCTTAGATGCTTGTGTCCTGGAACACGTAGAAAAAGTATCACTTTAGGAAATGACACCATCATTGTAGGCAATACAATATCGGGCACTAATTTTATCTTTTCATATAGGACACTATTAAAATAGCTAAAACATTTTCAATACTTATATCACTAACCATAGCATTTCTTAAAAAGAACAAAATAGTATTTCTCAGCTCCACACTGAGAGAATCAGGATTTGTCTTCTGTGGAGCTTAAATTCTGTGATTGTTAGCAAGCTGGTTTTCTTTTCCAGTTTGTGAATTTCAAATACTACTTGAAATGTTATATTTTTTGTAATGCAGAGTTTTTACAATTATTTATATTCCTTTCCACGCAACTACAATTTTGGTTCTTAAGCAACCTGAAGTTTCCTTATTCAGGTTTCAAGTTTAAAATGAATTAACTGATTAATCTGCCAAAATTCTTCATCTCTAGATGAAGAATCCATCTTCACCTAGGACTGACTTGCATCTTAAGATACTTAGAGGGGTGGGAGGAAGAACAGCACAATGCTTGCCACTGAATATAGCAGACTGAATATATTTGTGTGCTGAATTTGTTTTGGAAATGTATTTCAAACAATTGCTCATTCTTCCCCTCCTGAAAGTGATTCTTTTGTTATTTTCTTTCCCTAGTGAAACCTGTTGTACATAGTGGTTTTATAAAACTAGTAGATGTGTAGCTAAACTGGAGACAGAGGATTTAGTCAATAGAAGAACAAGAGATACAGGTTAAATGCTTAGTTGTTGCTGTAGAAGGCAAATGGCTTTCAGAAGATGCAGACTGAACATTAGTCCACAATGCCCTCGGAAAGAGAGGGAGGTAGCGTGTCATTGCAATTTGAACCTGTTATCAAAAGTTTTCTTGAGCAAAGATGAGACAAGCAGTAAAGAGACTTCAAAAAAATTAAAAGTTACATACGACCATACTGTTGATTTAAGAAACCCAAATGCAGCATGTGGTCTTGAAAGGTTGCGTTTTTTTTTCCCTGACGTAAACATTTTTTAATTAAAAACTACTTTAAAAAAAAAAATCTAAAATGAGATGGAAGTGAAAAAACATGAATTAGGTATAGCTACATGAAAAAAATATTTCTGTACCTCTTCAGTTATATATCAAGAAATATCTGTATATCCCACAGATTAAAATCTTAATTCCATTTTATACTTGACTTACCTAACATGGCAATATGCTAATATCCAACCCTCTTCAATTAACATCAGCTTCTCTTCTTTAAAGTTCATGTTCAAATCTATGCCATAAGCTCCATATACATGAACTAGAAGTGGTTTCCTGTGTAGCTCTTTAGAATTTGTATTATGAAAAACTGTAATTGGCACCAAAGTTTCATCCTGGAAATGAAGGAGTATTTTACAATAAAGGACATTTCAGAAATCTCAATGACACATGGCAATGAAAACTTCAATTATTTATTTTAAAATGTGGGGGTTTTGATTACAGTAATTTTTTTCACTTAGACTGTACAAAGCACTCTTGAAAAATAAAGCAAGAGACTGAACCTCTGCTGTGTAGGCTTACAGATGCAGAGTATAAAATTCAGTTAAGTGCAACACCTGAGGAGTTTTTAAACTACCAAAGCACCCAAGTCTTCCTTCCCCCTTTATAACACCAAGAAAATCTATTATTAACAAAATAGTTTACCACTTACTGCAGCACAAACTCTTTATTAACATCTCCAATTTTTTAAACTCAGGCTGTTAAAACTTTCCTTTCTTGATCTATACTGTGCAGCTGGTTGTAGGGTGTTCTTTTCAACAGCTGGCATCTTTTTCATTTATCACTGAGAGCTAGCAATTCTAAGTTATGCTATGCTAAGTTTCTTGACTCATCACGTACTGTTACCTCCTCTAGCATACCCAGGTTAATAGAAAAAAATCTTGTCACGACTCTTTCCTGTTCTTCTCTGTAGCACTGAAGAAAACACCCACTGTTTGGTAACTATAGCACCAACTGCTCTTTACAGTTTTTTAATCTCTATTCCCTGCCAAATGCATTTTCTTTAAATGGGTGGGGAGGAAGGGAAGAATAAAGGGAATGGGAAAAGGACTAAAAGATCTTACCTTGCTTTTCGCTAGTAAATGTGTAGTGTGACAATTTGTAATAATTGGTACCTCTTGCACAGCTTGTTCAATGAGATTATTTTCTTTAAATGAATATGCAAAACGCTTAGGGGGGTGTACTGGGGAGGCAAGCTGAAAATAGCAAGTGCTGGTGGTATGTTCAGGATGAGATTCCAATTCAAATTCACAGGCCCACGTAGGTAGCTGAGAAAACATAGCATTTCAAGTGAGAACCTTACACTGCTTCTGTAAATTTTGCCTAGTGTGTCCTTCAGAGGAAAAGATTTTGAATATCAAGCTAATTATCTTCAGTTTGTATGTAGCACAATCTGTATTTCTTTTAAATTCAGTAATGAAACAGTCAAAAAGTGAAAGACTTTGGCAAACTTTTCCCCTAAGGCCATTGGATCAAGTTCAACAATGAAATAAAAAAGAAAAATAAATCCAAACTCAGTTTAAAATGGGCATTAGTGCAGATTTTTTTTTAACTAAAACATTCTTTGAAATGATTCTGCATTGTTTTTATTTTTTAGATCCTATTTCCCCCCTGATTTCCAGGTCTACTTCAATGTGTTACACAGCCAAGTCCATGCCAGTTGTTATGCTTTTGCTGTGAGTTAGCTCAGTAATGCTAAGCCACTGAAAACCCCTGCCTCTCAACTTTGTTCTTAGTGCCAGCCATTGTGAAGAACAAAACCTTTTCCTGGCACATTCACCCTCAGACACTTACTGCTATTATATTTAAGATTTTTAACTCTGCTAAGAATAAAAGAAATCAAGATTCATTCTTTGAGAGCAGCAGGGACATAGTCAAATCCTCTGCCAGGCCACTGCTTACTTGGGTTAGGTTGCTGAGACTTCTGAAATGGCAGCAAAAGTCCAATTCTCCAGAGTAACTGAGACCCTTTCTGAAGAAATAAACTATGGCCATTTTAAAAAATGAGGGTTTCAGAGACCATACAGTGTACTTTGCTGAAAATCTTTTTCTGTAGCAGTTTTATAGAATGCAGCGTTGGTAGCTTGTCACAATAAACTTGTGAGTAGTTCAGATTGTATTTTTCAGGCAAACGCATCAATTAAGTATTTCAACTGAATGGTCTCCAGAAATCATGGTTTTGAATTGAGTCACTTTGTTGTTAATCCACAAGTATTTAGCAACAACTAGAGAAGGGAAGAAATACTTTGTTCAAATTGTACTGCAGTATCAACTCTTCCCACTTATTATGGGCAGTGTCCATATTTGTCTTCTGAATGTTCTAGTCTTTGTTCTGTGGGAGGGCCAGGCTTATTTCCTTGCTTACACTGAGGAGTGTAGCCAAAAATAGGCCCAGCAAAACAGAGTGTTTAGGGAATCAAGTCCTATTTTACTTCAGCTGTATTGTAAAGAGCTTAACAGTAATTAAGAGGAAAGAACTGACCCATAGGATAGCTGCTCTCTAACTTTCTAAGTGCTACAATAAGCCACCACATGAAATCTTGAGGAACAGCCACAGATAATACAATTAGTCATAATGACAAGCTTGGCAGTATTATTGTTTCCAAACCACTTCTACTCTTGGAATTTATCTTTGCTTTCATTATAATATTGTGTTAAAAAGAAACAAAAAAGTGCTGGAAGAATAGTATGTTGCTTAAGCCAAGCTAAAACATACCTTTATTGACTGAACTGAATGTGACACAAATGAAATCACAGTTAAGTAAAGATGACCAGCATTCTTCAGGAACATAATACAGTGATCGCTGAACATCTCCAAGTCTACTAGCTTGGTCTTCTCCTCCAGTGCATAAACTAACTGCCAGTTCTCCATGCCACTGGAAGCTACTGGTGCCTTCATCAACTATAAAAACAAACAACAACCTTGCATTACTAAGGTGTAGAAAGAGTTACAAATGAGATGTACAGACATATAGCTGATCTCATGCAACACTTTTATTGCAAAAAATTATTGGTTTGTATTGAGGGGGTTTGCCTGATTAAAACTTGAGGCTTTTTAAACTCCCTTTACTTGGATAAGATGGAAGAACAATTCAGTAACATTTGGAGAAGTAAATTAAATTCTCATAGATCAATCTACACAAGATTTTCATGCAGTGCTTTCAGTGTGGCCAACATAACTAGGTGGTTTGGCTATATAGACTGAGATCACTAACTTAAATTTTAATATAGGGGAAATGACTGTGAAGGCATACTGATTTCTTGATGTTACCAAAGGATTTAGAATCAAATTGGCATGCTACAGGCAAGATTCCATGTACTACCCTCAGTCTTTCAATCCATGCAGCTCAGTGTAATTCTCTTAAATTATTTCAGTAAGCTGTGAAGCACAGAATTAAAAGCCAGCCTTACTATTTCTATATGATCTGCAACAGGTATCTGAATAAATCCTATGAATCTTATTTATCAGTTAAAATTACCTTATATTCTGCAGGCTCTCCATATGTAGTAAGAATATATAACTCGTCGTTTCTGTGCTCAATGTGGTAAATGACCCCTTTTGTTCGAGCTTGTACAAGAGCAGGTAACTTAAAAGGATGTCTACAGTCAACCAGCCAAACTTCCGAGGTTGTCTTGCTGTTGCTGTTGATAGTGAGAAAACGCCTATCCTTTGTGCGATATATGTCCACAAAGAATCTGTAAGGAATAATTAAAAAAAAAAAAAAAGCTTAAACTTGATTTGTATTTTAAAAATGCATAAGTTGTTTCAGAATCATGGGCTTCCATCTGTAAGAAACAGCATGCCTTTAAGTAGGCTGGAGAAATTCCAGACTATTTGGTTCCCAAACCCACTCCTGCTGCCTTTATCTTGGGATTCAAAAACCTACAATCTTGTGTGTGGAACCTGAAATCTCTAAGGAAAGCAGTTCAGTTGCTGCCCAACTGGATCCAGGTTTTTGCATCACTGAGATATACATCAATGAGCTTCCAGTCTATAGGATTTGAAATTCAGGCAAAATGCAGGACTTTTTATTGAGCTCGTAACCCTATTTAAAAAAAAAATAGTAGTAATGGATGATGAAAAATGAAATTAATGAAGGACACCATGTGGGATCAGCAATAACAAAAGAAAAGTAGGAGCTATTATAAAGATAAATTGATAAAAAGCCAAAGAGTTACTGACCCAACTTTGTCTAAAGAAAGTGAGACAGAAAAGACTATTTTTTGAAAAGGTACAGAGGCCTATATGAAACAAGACTGACAGTGTTGCAGTGATAAAGCTGGAAACTAGGAACAGGTTTTGGAACTATCTAAGAAACTAGGAACTATCTACTGGTTTTAAATACTTCTAAAATCTAGAAACAGAAAACAGAATGATAACCAGTGGCTGGATGCTAATATTAGATGAGTTCAGGCTGAAATTCAGATTCAAATTTTTGTGAGTCATCCTAATTAATTGTAATCTCACAACTTGGGACAGAGCAGTTTCTTTGCCATTTTGAATCTTTAGGATTGGATGTCTCTGAAAGCAAAACTGTCCAACACAAAGATGCAGAAGATTTTAATCAAGAAATTGCAGGGTTGAGTACTGTAATCTGCCTTATACAGATCAGATACATGACTGCAATAACGATCCCACTAGACTTCAAAATATTTGACTGGTGAAAGAAAGGATGCTTTAGAAGCATTTTCAGCACCTTTAATTATTTGTAGGTGGAGGAACTCCAGGGTTTTTTTTGTACTATTGTTTTTTTCTAATTGCACCCTCTTGACGTCTTTAGGAGGGCAGGCACAGCAGGGGATCTAAAGTCTGCAAGGAATCAGCCTTCTGCCTCTCTAATACACACAAATTTGGCAAGAGTGCGGCACTGCATTCAGTAAAGATTCCAACAGTTCAGCTCTGCTGGCCTTACCTCTAAGAGAGTCAGGCTGAAATGCAGGTTATTTTTCTCCCCAAGGACTCTGACTTTGATACTACAATTTTTTTGGTTTTGTAGCTTTTTTTTTTTTTAAGGAAGTCAAGAAATTTTCAGCTTCTTAAAAAAAAAAAATTATTGCACCTAAAAGTTCTGGTGAGACACAGAATGGAACTGCTCAATGGCAATATAAAAGAATCTCTTGCCATTTCCGATGAACAAGTGAGTTCAGTTATGAGCTGCAGTAGCACATGAACCTTTAGAGTAAGTTTCTAGTAGATTTACTATAATGACTATGACCTTCAGAATTATGCCAACAGTTTCCCTGTGGGGAAGTGTCAGGTCAGTGCAACTTGATTTTCCGAAAGTATGCATCAAATGCAACTGAACAAAAGGATCTTATTTACTCCATCTCAATTGCAGATTTTTTTTCTGGGTTTTTTTCTAGATGTATAATTGAAATTTCTTTACTGAATACATAATTTGAATTAAGAATAAATACAAACATTTATGGAATGTTGTATAAATCTACCACATGCTACGTAGCTGGAAAACTAGTTCTGCACTCAATTTAAGCAAGAGCCCGCTTGTCTTCCTACACCACTGCTTAAAGAAAGGTTATTGAGAGGGTATTCAGTCAACAATGGTTCTATCTCTGGGAATGCTGTAATGATTTTGCTCATCCATTACCCAGAGCAAGGATTAGCCTGAATGTCTACGTTTTTTTAAAAGATGTATCAGACATCAATAGCAGAGAAAACAAAATGAAATCCACAGTCTGATTTACCCTGTATGAAACTGTCACACGTTCATTAAAGGACACCCTGACCTGAGACTGACCTTGACATTTATAAACTCAGCTGAACTCGTGAGGTAAGAGAGGAAAGTTAAATCTCTGTTGACCATATATCAAGAGGAGAACAGAGCACATTCTCAGACTGCATAAGGCACTACTGACAGCAGAACACAACTTAAAAATGCCTTTTACCATTTGCAATGTGATATGGAAGAATCTGTTTTCCAAACCAATTATATTTTACATATAAAATACTCTAGCATATGTAAAGCACTTGCTATATTTTAGATAAGTATTACCTTGCATCTTTTTCTGTATAAACTAACTTAGTATGTTTCTGATTAGTGAAAGTGGTCATAAACACATTCTGGCATTTCAGGTTCTTCTGACTTGTGTAATACAGAACGTCACTTGTAGCCCATTCTGGAAAAAAGACAAATGCATGTCAAATTTGGAACAGTATATACTATTACTGAAAGAAAATGGAGCTCCATGAACACTGGACCCCATGCTGAAAAAAGGTGGATTGCAGCTGACATGGAACTGAGGACCGCACTTCTACACCCCAGAGGCAAGCCACAAAAAGAATTTTCTATTTTTTTTCCCTGAATCCCACAAAACAACAATTTTGTAATATATTTAAAAAAAAAGGGGGGGGTGGAGGGGGAAGGTTGGGCAGAGGACAATGTTCCAGGCCCAGGAAGAAGCAGCTCTTGACCCCTGTGGGGGTTTTGGAGGTAACAGGAAAATAGATGATGTGTGGCTGTTCAAAGCTGAGCAGAGACACAGAGGTTTACATGGAGTCAGCAAGATAATAAAGAGTGTATGTGCTCTGCACCACTGCACGTGACTGCATGCAAACCATTTAGAGAAAAGAGATGATGCTTGTGCCCCATGGGTACTGCTGAGATAAAAATTCTTCAGTTTTCTATGCTTGCACATGTGTTCACCAACATTAGAAACGTATAAATGTAGGAACCTTGCTATTCTCAAATTTAGTAATCTGACTGACACAGACAGATTACTGCTATCTCTGTGGCTCCTACAGCCACCAGAATGATGTTTAGTATATATGCTTTAAAAAGTTATTGCATGCTGTTTTATGAATAAATACTAATTTTCAGTACAAAACCCAAGGAAGTAAGTACCACACTGAAGTAATGCAAACAATTTGCTATCTGAACAGCAGTGTGGCTCTGAAGTGTGCAGGTAGCTGAGGGTTGACTATGAAGACAAGCCTTTAGAAGGGAAATCCAAGTTCTTCTATAGCCCAGCATTTAAAAACCCACAGATGTAAATTTTCAAGAACTTTCATTTGTCTTTCTGCTATTCTGTATCATGCAATACAAGCATGTACTTTGCAAGTGGCCACAAGACTTAATTCTCTTTGTCATGATTGAGGTACCTCTGTACTTCACGATACCTCTGCACCTCACTTGTAAACTAAGTTTACAAAATGGCTGTAATCCCTACCACTCCAAAAGTAATTTTTTGTACTCTTATTATCTGCCATAACCTGTCACACCTATGTAGGCAACAGGGAGTTAGTTTCTTAAATGTACTGATTCTTCCAGACAAATCTAGGTACATGTTTTTAAAAGAAGGCTAGAGGAGGTGCTTAGGGACATGGTTTAGTGGTGGGATGGCAGGGTTAGGTTAAAGGTTGGACTCGATGATCTTAAAGGTCTTTTCCAACCAAAGTGATTCTATGATTCTATGTTCAAATCAAGTACAGTGGAAATGTCCCTGGCAAATTTTCAGGCCTGGTTTTCCACAGGCATTATAAACTTCAATTGTGCAAACATAATATTAAATTCTTGCCTACTGATCGTTTTTGTAACTAGGAAGTTTTACCTAGTGTTTTAAATCCTTGCCCTGCCCAGGTAAATTGCTTACTGCACTATATAGACTTGATGACTTCTAACAATATAATCCAAAATACCAGATGTGGAACACTGTATACATACTATTGCACTCTTTTTGCCATGTTCTTTAACATACTATTAAAAAATAAATATTTCCCATTCACTTCAGTTTACCTCTGCTTATTTTAACAGCAATCAATGTAAAGCTCTGTAATCTATTCTGAAAGCACTGACTGAAGGCCTGATTGATGACTTTGGGCTTTGAATTGTGACCCACATCCTAGAGTCCAGTTGAAATTCCAGCCGATACTTAATAGTAGGTAGCACTTACAGAATCCTGAGCAAAGCTAAGTGCCTACAGCTACCAGTGGCTTCAGGAGTGGCACGGGCCGCGAACTAGAACATTTCTCAAAAAGATCTTTATATTGCAAACAGTTATGTCAGTAAATTTTTAAAGAAGCATACTGAATTAAATAAAAAGAATTATATGCATGACTGTTCAAACATGTATAAATGCTTGCTTTTACAGTGAAGGAAAACTTGTATCAAGAAAGCACTTTCATTACATCAGATAACTTGTACCTTGTGCAGTGTGGAAGACATCTTAAATAATAAGAAACAATTCAACATCTATAAGGATTAAATCTAAAAATGTTGCTTCCTTTTTTTTTTTTAATTAAATACTTCACTATTATTTGTAGACTAACAAAAATGTGATCTACAGGATATTTATAAACGACTTACCAAAACTAAATACATTTGGAATTACTTTTTCCACAACAGGAAAAGGACCAAGTTTCATAATAACGCAGGTTGCCTCTTCAGAATTTTCACTTTTTAAGTTGATAGCCATGTATCTCTGATCTGGTGAAATCCTAATCCGTTGAATAAAGGCATCAGAAAAGCCAAGATCTTCAGTACTAAATAAAATGTCAGCATTTCCTTCATCTACTACATAAAAAAAAGAGAGAGAGAAAAAAAAAATTCCTGTAATTAAGGCACTGTCAAAATGAACAATGGTTGTTAATACCTGTATTTAACAAGTCTGCCTAATATTCACAAGCATACTACTGAAATTTATTAATACCAAATATTTGTCTTGCAAGATATTTGCAAAAGCACTTTGTAAAAATAAACAAAAAATGACAGTTCCAGGGGAAAAAAGGTCTTGTAGTTATTATTAAAAATATTTTAAAAGTGATCTTGGCTTCTAGTAAATGTATTAATTTTTAAAGTTCAGGTACCTAAAGTACAGCTGTTTTTACTAAATACAATTAGTAATTTTTCGCACCTCTTCAGAAATAAAAAAGCAAAATTCAAAATGTTAAGTTAGGGCTCTGAAAAGAAGTGACTTCTTTCTTTCCTCTCCAGAAACTTGCCTTAGTATCAAATATATACTATTCCCTAACTCTCTTCACCTTGCTTTTTCAGATTCAGGATTCTAGAATTATTAACCAATCATTAAAGAATTTTATAAAAGTATTTTTAGTTTAGTTATTTTAACAAACAGGGCATTTACGCTCTAATGCAAGAACAGTACACTAAGTGATACATCCACAACACTTTTAGCAATTGTACCATGTTAGGAAGAGCATTCCCTTACCATCATCTGCTTTTGAAAGAAATATGCAGCCATTCTCTTCAAAGTATACATTCTCTCCAAACCTGATCTGTTCAATACAAAACAAACATGTTTCAAGTCCAACATATAGTTAGACTATTTCATTAGACTCCCTATATTCAATCATTGTCCTGTACAACACAATTGTAACATACACAAATGACAGAATATAGCACATACGTTTAGATAGTAAAGAAGGAATCACATGCTTCAGAAAGGCTCTTTCAAAGTACTTAAGCTACCTATACCTGCTCTAAATTTAACACAAGGCTCAGATCAGCTGCAATTGCTCTTGTAACTTAGAATGTCTTGTATTCTTTATCAAAAAGTCAGATGATTCTCATCTCTACTTGCTTTTGCCTATGGAGAAATTAATGTAAATACAGTATTGTAACAGGTATAAGCTGTTCTAAGCACATGCTGTTATTATCCATAATTATTAAAATATTCAAAAATACCACCATAAAATAATCAGTTAAACAGTGTTTTATGGCAGGAATGGCTTCACTGCCTTTTATTTGTACTCAGTGATGAAAAATGTTTGTATTTTTTGCCACTTACTTACCCTTGGGCTTCCCAAATTGAATGTATACTTGTGCAATTCTTCTAAATTTTCCTTGATTCTCTTTGTCAATGCTTTGTATCTTGCTGAAATGTCATTCCAGTTTTCCTGCTCTGATTTCAGAAGATTCTTGTACAAAAGCTCCGATGTTATTATGGATGTATTTTGCTTCCTTTTGGAAGGGATTTTTGTTCCTTCCTGCTAAGTAAGTAAAGACAACAATGGCTACAAGCCAGCACTCTGTAGTCCAATATGAATATATTGAGGCAATAATGATATTTCCTGAGCCACAGACTGAAAACGAACTTTGCATTATTACAATAGTATGTGCCATTAAAAAGAAAAAACACAGTTGGAGTAGGTTTTTCTTTTCAGTTCTTCCTGATCTTTCAGGGAGTTATTGTCAAATGTGCTTTACTTGACACAGTTATTCAGGTCTTCTCTTCAAAATTTAGGGTACTATTAATGTATGCTCTTAATAGATTATATGTAAATATGTTTGTTCTTGTCTAGAACTAGTTTTTAGTTAATATTTATGGAATTCTGTTATTTTTCCTTCTTCAGAGATGCTTTCTCATAATTTTCCTGTCTTAAGAATATTTCTCCTTTCCTTTCCTAGACAACAATGCTGCCCACACCTATCCCTATACCTAGGAGTCCTAGCAGCTTGTTCAGGTTCTTGCTCCACCTGCTCAAAAGTGTTAGTATAAACGTTCGAATGGCGCAGAATGAAGTGAAACACTGCACTGATACGGGTTCTGCAACAACATTACCAGGAATAAGCTTAAGTATCCGGTTTTCTACAATCCACCAGCAGACTACTGCTACCTTGTTGCCAACAAAGCCATCTTCTCTTGTAAAAAATGTTAAAAGTGTGTTAAAATCATTAGCACAATGCTACTTCTTTTTGCTTGCTGTAAAGTCTTGCTTGATTGAATAATAAGCTTAACATATATTACAGTATGTAACACTCTACAGATCACACAAAGCAGCATTTTATAACATTCAGTATACTATGTGAATGTGTCTAAACTTAAAAAGCAGCGCGTATTTTTTACCCCATGCTCACTTTGCATCGAGAACTGATAGTTTGTTCCTGATTTGTCTTCACAAATGCATGCAATCTAAAATGTGGATGTTACGAGTAGACTTTGAAAGCAGGAGAAACTATCTGGTCCAGTTACCAAACTCCCTATCAACATAAACCACATAATTCATGAGAGCGTATTAGCGCTCATTACTGGTTCAGACCACCAGTCCCTCTAGCCTCGTATGTCAGATTAGAAGCACAAGTCAAAGAAATTGTGAAAGCCCTTACGGAAGGTCTGGAGCAACTGTGTAATTTGTCAAGCTAAAGAAATTGCAGGATGTCTTATTTCTACCACAGTCACTGGAAAGATTGCTGTAAAAAACCACCATTACCCAAACCAGAAGCAAGCAAACAAAAAACCCACACTGGCCACAAATGGGTACTTAGGGAAGCATAAGAATGGGACAAGCACAGATGATACTCTCCAACAGGTATTCCCCCAGCCTTCAACAATTTTAACTAGGGAATTTCCTGAGATGAATATGGTTTCTGGATATTTAAAAAGTCTCTTTCATGTACGTGTACCATCTCCCCTTGCACCTATGTAAAATTTTAGCATCCACAACTTATTTTGGCAACTTCCACACTTTATGAGTCTTTTGATGATTTCACTCCTTTTGTTTTCAATAGTTTCTGTTGTGTTTATTTGGAAATACTATATAGAGGTGCTGGCCACAGTGTAGGTATATATTACACCTCCCTGTCTGGGGAAAAACCAAGTCATCTAGAAGAGCATCTAGAAAGATTTTGAGGACAGCAGAGGACCTCAGTGACAATCAGTTTGCAAAAATTGCTCCAAAGCGAACGGCACAGCTTCCTTTCAGATGAAAACCACTTGTTTGTATCCTGGAACCAGCGTCATAGACCAGCTTTTCTAACTGTTAGTGACCTGCCAATGAATAAACAGAATCACACGTTCTCATCCATCAAGACTTTGTATGTTCTCCTTGACACATCTGTTCACACTTCAGACACAGACTTAGGAACCGTTTACATTATGGTTAGAAATCAGAGGGTTACAACAAGATGATCCTTGGGTCACATCTGAAGAAACACTGTCAGCTTGAAACAATTTTAGAACAACCACACATCCATCTGAAAACATGTTTAAGATAAAATAAACCAGAACACCAATCTTTTTAAACAGCATTTATGCATTATGCCTATAAATCGGTTTACAGGCTGTCATACTGCAGTAAACTTTTACCATACCTTTAGCAAACTCTATTAGATGCACGGGAACAGCAGACCTGAAATTATTTCAGACCGTTTTCTGACTCTCTGCATGATACGTTGCCACTGATTTACACAACATTTACTTACAGAAATAAATCCAAGTACCTTTTACAGTATAGTTTATCACATGTGAATACAATTATGAGAAGTCAATAGAATATTTTAGTATTTAATATGGTGCAAACCATGATTTACTGATCAGCACAGAAAAGGTCAAATTTTCTTGAGCCAGCTCACAGTGGTTAAGTCTGGTGTCATCAGTTTGGACGCTTCGCCCCTGCACTAGCTGATCTCTCCTGCAGTTTTCCCCTGACACTTTACATCAATCTTTCTGGAAGATAACCATTTTTTTTTTTAAAAATTGCTACAGCAGTAAAATCAACCAAAATGCAGCTTTGCATCAGAACAGTATAGGAAAGTTGAACAATGGTATACGTCTTTGAACATAACTGAAATCCCAGTAGTTATCCTCCCGCTTCAAACTCTTTAGGAAAAACGTGTTTCCTTGACATGTGAAAAACGTGGCTGGCTTTCTTAACAGATGTGCTAAGGTGGTTGTTGACATTAAGTCTATACTTAAACAGCATACCTTGCAGGATAAGAATCTCCAGGGCAGGATGCTTCCAGGCGGCACAGTCCTGTGTGTGCATGTACTTGCTGAACAGTCCAGGACATGGCATTTTTGGGGCTTTATTTTACTATAAAGACCTATTGTTTGAAGATGGTTATGCTTAGAGTAGTATCTGACACTGAAGCTCAGCCCTTGGAGAAGATTTCGCAGCCCAACACATGACGTCCTAACCTTCATTTCTTGACAGTCAACCTGAAATTTCTGAAAATCCCAAACTGCTGATCACTTACACTGTGTATGTGAAATATACGTAACATCAACTTCAGGTAAAACTCCCTCTCTTTCAAAGAAATGAGACCGATTCATTAGGTAAATCAGATGAGAAGAAACAGGAAAACTTAAGCTGTTTCTCAATAACTGGTACGCAAGCAACTTTGCTTGCATATTAACCGGCTACGTTACTCCAAAGAGTGGTTCCTGGCAGTTGCAAGTTTAAGACGAGTGAAACTATCAATGAAAAGAAAGGAAGGTGCAACTGTGCATGTTTAAATGGTGAAGAACCAAAAACCGGGAAGGTTTTGGGAAGTTTCCCCCCTTCCCCCCCCCCGTCCCCTTTATAAGTACCATAAAACAATAAAGTCACTTTATCTAGAGAGGGTAACTTGACAGCAAGAGCTGAACCCCTCCTCGCAGGAAAACTGACAGGTTCGCAGCTCCGCAGGGGGGAAAAGGCCCCACGGCTTTCAGCGCCCGCGGTCCCGTTCCCCCGTCTCGCCCGGGCGAGGGCCAGAGACGCC
>NW_009260133.1:3804277-3816643 GCF_000687185.1 Egretta garzetta
GAGCTGCGAGGAGCCGCCCGCCCCCCTGACAGGAGGATTGCGGGGGGCAGCACGCCGGGGCTTGCAAAGAGGCTTGCGGCGCTCTTCCCGGAAAAAAATAGTAATAATAAAAATAAATGCACACACGCGGCTTTTTAAAGCGTGGCTTCAATAGATCCCCAAAGCAGTCTGTGGTCTGGTGAGCAGTGTTAGCGGGAGGAGGGCCAGCACCCCCTTAGCGCCCTGCAGCCTGGGGGCTCTAGCTTGGTATTCTCAGGCTGCAGTTTGACACCTTCTTGTCGACGTCGTGGGAGTTGGTGATCGGAGCTGCTCCCCAATTCCCGCCCTTTGACCCCCCCCGAACTGCCTTTTCTGGGGAGCTGGGGTGAGACCCGGCTCACCTGGCAGCAAACCCCGCGCTTTACCTGCAGCCGCTGGCTTCTGCTGAGTTGGTGGGGCCGTGCCTGGGAGAGGATGAGGAGGAAGAAGCAGCAAGCCGTTAACACCTGCGCGCCAGGTGAACTTGTTGGCTCCGGCCTTACGTACTTTTTCGTACCCCGTCAGGAGCGGTGCAGGGTTGGAAGGGATTCCTCTGCAGAGGAGCGTATGCATAAAGGCTTAAAAACCTGAATCAGTTTCGTTGGTTGTTATTGTTACCAGAGGTGATACTGAGGGCCGTAACTTAAACGTTTAGTTTTGTGCGAAGGGATGCCCGGAGCTGCCCGCGGCGAGCTCTCCCCGAGAAGGCAGAGTGGCGGCACTGTGTCCGATGGCGGCAGCTGGGTTGGAAGGGGCACGTGGCTGCAGTCGGGTAACAGAGCGGGAGGTGTGGGGAGGTTAACATTGACCTTTTCTTTGTGTTTTGGGTTTGTAAATTTGCCCGCCCTGTTCAACAGGGCAAACTGCTCTTTATTTATATTATACTCTGAAGCAGGAAATGTCAAAGTCAACGGTGGGAATATCAGGTTTGTCTTTGTAGGTTTCTGTTCTAGCAGACTATGCAAGCTGAGCTCTGCAGCTATAGTAGCTGTTGGAGCTTTTCAACATACTGCCTTTGTCATATCCCCGTCTCTTAAAATCGTAAGGAACTTCTCATAACCATAGAATGGTGCTTGTAGGTATTTGGGGAGAAGGCTTCTGTTTCTTCCTCAAACTACACGTATCTCTGACCTTTTTCTCTGCAGATTCCCTGGTTTTTTCCATGTTCTTTAGCTTTTCTGTTGATTTTTATATGGTACGATGAGCAAGGATCAATTTAATCTTACTGGTACATCTGAAGTAAAAATCAGTTCTGCACTCTTTACTACAGTGATGCTCGGATCTATCTATGGATTGGGAGAAGGTATCAACCTCCTTTCATATCCATCTTTAAAGGAGTACTGTCAAAGTGTTTCTTACAGTGCTTTTAAAAATGCTTTTTGTACTGCTTATAATAACGCCTTACATTAAATCAGCTCTGTGGTGTGTTTATATATTGAATTTGCTTTCATTGATTGCATACACAAATTGATTTGCTATGGTAAGGATGCTTGAGTGCGTGCTTGCTGATTTAATTAAGAAAAAAGCCCTTTATCAGGTATCCTGTGAAGCTAGCATAAAGAACCAGGGGTTTGCATAATTACCTATGTGTTTGTTATCAATAAAATGTTTTATGTATGTACTGAATTTGAAGTTTGGCAATATTCTTAAACTTAGCTTGTCAGAATCAAGGAAAAATTTTTTTGCTTTAAAAAAAGAAAAGCTAAGGTAAATTTCACATGTAGTGTGCATTTATAAATGACTGGAGTAAATTCTCTAAGGCTGTGTTTTGAGCTCTACCAGTCCGTGCAATTGGTGGCATTATCCAGTCTGTAGTCTTTAGCAGGGAAGTTAGAAGAACAGGCATTGCTCCCCATCTGTACACTTGCTCCCTGTAGAAAGTTTAATGAGAACTTTTCTGAAATCTGTAAGCTTTATATGTTTATCCTGCCTGTTACCTTCCTCTTGCTCTTCTTCTCACAGAAGTCTTGCTCACCTGCTAATGTGCCTTAGCTTCCACAATTGAAAAATAAAAGCTAATGCGAGGAGAGGGAAGTGTTTGGGTTTGTTTTTTTTTTTCTAAAGAGAAGGACTTCTAAAACAATTTTTCTTCCCTTCCTGTTCCTCTCTCTGGGAAGGGTGCCTGTGCTCCAGATCTTTTCCTGTGATTTTGTTAGTCTTGAGTTTGTAAATTGTTTACAGTTAAATAACACAATTTGGTAAATAAAGTATTTGTAAAAACAAATGATGCACCGTCCTACTGATGCTATTTAGAGATGGTGTAGTTATAGATTATGCTGTAGCTGATTATGTAGAAACTTCCTTGCGTGTACAAAATATCATGTTCCGGTTGGTGCCATAGAACTGAGCAGAGGTTTGTAGACTGTCAGCTGTTACTGAATTTGGCTTTTAGTGCAACTAGACCATACACAATGAGATGTACAAAGAAATACAGGGAATTTCAGGTGACTGCCTTTCTCCATATGTTTTTTTTTTTTATCATTCATTTAGGTTTTTTAAGAGAGATCAAACATCTTTTGGTTTTATAGGGAGTCCTAAATATCATCCTAATATTGTCATTAAACACCGAGGGCCCTGCGATTGACATCAGTGGTAATACTTTACTAGAATCTTTCTAAAACAGAAGGTGGTTTGGTGATGCTTTTTTTTGAAATGTCTTGTGTGTTGATGAAGAAAGAATTGCTTTAGAATTCTATATATTGCTGGGTGAAGTTAGAGAGGAAAGAAAGTGCAAGTTTGAGAGGGAAAACCACAAGGTAAAAGTGTGAGCTTGCGTCGTTTGGGGTCTTTTTTGTCATTGTTCTTGTTGTTTGGTTTGTTTTTTTTTTAAGGAACCTAATTTTTGGAAGAGAATATTTCATTACAGAACATTAAAAAATATTTACTTAGGTAATATTTGTACGTATGACCTGTGTACAAGCCCAACACTTGTGTACACCTGTAAAGGTCTTGTGTGGAAGACAGGGCCTTTCAGTACCAAAAGAAGAGAGTGAGACAAGGCTTTTGGAATTTTTTTAAATAAAAATATGCAGGGAAACTTAGCTGAAAGTTACTGAGGGAGGTGATAAAGCGGCCACCAGCCCCAACCAAAGAACAGTGGTGTCAGTGATTCCTTCCCCACCGTAGCTCTTTCTCTCTGCCATCACTAAACCCAAGAAATTGTGTCGGTTCTGCTGAGAAGCCTTTAGCTTGCTTTGATATTGGCTGCTGGTTTTATAGGTCCCTGGGACATGTTCATTTATTATGGCAGTGTGCAGGAAGTTGGGGAGCTTCACCTTCATTGGAAGGGCATCATGAATATAGAGACTTGTCTTTTCAACGTCTTCAAAACATTATTATGAGTTTAAATAGGTTTGTCACCTTTTGGTTTTTGTCAGTGGATTATCCTATAGCAGCAGCATATCTTTGTAGCTTGTAACGTAATTGTGATGCTTTTAGGAACTGAGTAAAGGAAAAAAATATATCCTTATGTAAAAATACAGGGTTAGACATAAATAATGTAACATGTTCTTCCTTTGTGCCCTGTTTTCTCAGTTATACTTAGGTTTTTAAAAGATTTGACCTGCTGTTGAAATTTTCAGATCTTAGACCTCTTGGTTTTAGTTGGAGGCTGTGGGAGAAATGGTTTTTTGAGTACTCAAATGCTCATGAGATTTTCTGCTAACCCAGAGAATGCATTTTACAAGAGTGGCTAGAAGATGTCTCCATAGACCACAAAACTGAAAACAAAAAAGTGTTGTCACTGCTGGATTTTTTTTCCTGTTAGTAGTGGCTTGCTTTTGCTTTAAAAAAAGCCCTGAAACAACATGCTTTTCTGAAAATTTGGTCTTGGTGATTTTCTTTAGTTGTCAGGTTGGTCTGTTTTGTTTCCAGGCATGCTGCTGTTACATGAAGGTCTTAATTCTGCTAGTCTTTTAATTTGGTTC
Organism: Egretta garzetta; assembly: GCF_000687185.1. NCBI lineage: Eukaryota > Metazoa > Chordata > Aves > Pelecaniformes > Ardeidae > Egretta > Egretta garzetta. Next base: position 3,808,222 of record NW_009260133.1, read on the forward strand.
TTCTGATTTCCTTCGTATATGTATTTTTCCCATCTGTTACAAAAGTAGGAGAAATAGTGTGGACAGCACACAGCTATTTTTAATACTTTGATGAAAATGCCTGTGCCTTTCATGTGCTGAGACCTACAGATTCAAAAGCAATAAGCCTGATGCATCAGACCTGCTGTTAGAAACTAACAGCCTAGCAAATACAATTGTTCTGCTCACATGTGGAGTATTTCCAAGTATCCTGCAAAATAATAGGTCATGGCACCAAATTGTAAGGCTGTTGGATGTGAATGCGTTTCCAGTTAAAGCATGATCAACAAAGGTTGGGTGCAGCAAAAAAAAAAAAAAATCTCTGACCCGTTATTTTCTTGTATACATCCCATATGCAAAGCTTCTACTTCAAGTTTCATAATTCTGGAGTGCTGTTTCTCATTTGACTTCAGATTTAGCTCTGGTGGGCAAAAAACTACATTGTGGTGCTCTCCTACTCAATAGAGCTATTTCTTGTAGCTCTATCTATTTATAGCTATGAGTTTACTTTCTGCTCTGTTTTTTTTCATCACTGTGGGCTGCTTATGCACCTTCATTTTAAAAATGCAATGCCAATTATTTATGTATTCTGTCCACTGTTAGGAGAAGGAAGTTAAAGCCAGGGCATCTCTCCTTCCCCATCACTGACCTAAAGAATAAGCTTTTTTGCCTGGCAGGGAAATGCCAGTTGTCTTCTGTGCAACAATAGAGCTCAAACGGGCTGGGTGCTGGGCTCTGCTGTACGGAGGAGTTGATACCTCATTCTCTGAAGACAGCTGAGTGCAGTGGACTATACAGGACAGCGAGCCCATGTTTTCACTTTCCCAAACAAGTGTTTCAATCATTAAAAAAATATAAAAAAATATATATGTGAACAGCCACATTTTGTTTCTGCCACTGCCTTGAATACTTCAGTCTCTTAGCGCTGAACTTGGTACTGTCAGTGCATTTTGAGACTCATGCAAAGGTTGGCTAATGTGGGCCTGGTGGGGGAATACACAGTTGTGGCATCTTAAAGACTGGGGCCTGGGGCAGGTATCAAGGTTCTCAACTCAGGCAAGTTTGGCAGCAATTCTGCAAGTGTGCAGCAATAGACTTCTGGGCTAGGAAGTAGTCTGCCTGGCAACCACATACCACTCAGGCACCTGAGGATCATGTTTTGTATTTAGTCATTGAAATTCTACAGAAGATACCCTAGCTTTTTTATTTTTCTTTCTTCTTTTTTCATCTATAGCGACAGTGAGTGGCACAGATACTGCTTGTTGAGGGCACTGCTTGGTCTGTGAAACTTTAATTGTGATGGTGATGGGAGGACAGGGGAGAACCCAATCTGCCTCTAATTCTGGCATGGCTTTGCTGGAGCAGGAGTTAAATAAACAACTTGGTGTACTTGTGAACACAGTACATTTACTTTACAGTTATTGAGACATAACAATTTCGTGATCCGTACTCTTGACCCCTACCATCAGTAATGCTGTGATTTTTCTCAGGCTTGACATACTTGGACTAGTTATTCATAGCTATTAGCTAATAGTATAGGTATTATCGTTGATTTCAGACTTGCCTTTTCAGTTAAATAGGCCTATGTTTGTTCTTTTCTTGAAAGTTTTATTCTTAATGTTTAATTTGTTCTTCATTTCAAAGGTTCTGAAGAAAAAGCACTTGAAAGATGTGCATCTCCAACAAGTGTCTGTAAGAAGGTTTGCATCATTCAAACTCTTTTCAACAGAAGACCAGAATACAGAAGAGGAAACCGGGACCTGGGTTCAGTATAAAAGCATCTTTTATCCTGAGTATAGTGTGTCCTTAAGGTAACCAATATTTAAGTTTTACGTACTTCCTAAGATCTTGTACAGGCCTCAAATATAAAACACATTACTCAGTCTTCCAGTGTTTTCTGTAACTAGGGCATAGTTTACAAATAAACTGTTAGATGTTATTTTTAGTTTTTTGTTACAGAAGCAGCTTGCCTGATTATTTTTTTCCGGTACATTTCACTGAAGTGCCAGAGCTTGAATAAAGATACTGATGATTGTACCTATAACAGAATGCAAATATGAGCATTTATTTTATATTTCTAATAGCCTTCTGTTTTGACATTCTTCTGATACAAATAGGATGTAAAAAAATGAACACATTTACTTGTAATCTTAATAAACATTTTAGTGACACGATGTTATTCATAAAGTTCTAAAAGCTTTTTGGTAGTCATCTATATTTTATTAATTTTTTTTCTTAATAGTTCTTGTAAGACTCAATGATAATTTGGGAGCCAATTTGCAAAACAAAAGAATAAAAAAATTTCCTCTTCCTACAGAAATGGTTTATACCTAATGAAGAAATCTGTTTTATAATAGAACAGGTAAAAGAAATGAAGATATCTGTATTTAAAAAAAAAAACAACACACAAAACAAACAAAAAAAACCCAACCCCCCCCCAAAACCCTCTGAAGGAGTGTAATGAATTCTCAGTAGCTTTAGCAAAACAGAAAAGTTTATAGCTCCCATTCATTACCTTGTGAGGTTTTTTTCCTTTGCTCCTGCTTTGGTCTTCTTTTCTTTGTTCAGCTTTGTACGTGTCTATAACTTTGTTTTGCCTCAACAGGTATCATTGCAACAGTAACTTAAACATCCCTGAATCCATTATTTGTTTTGCAGCCTCTAATTAGCCCTGCTGAGGGTGTAGGATTTTGTGTTCTGTGCACAGTACAGGATATTCTGGAGAGCCTGAGTCATCAAAATTGTGCATTTTTATTTAACTGCAACCTTTAAATTAAAGTCAGTCTTAGAAACTAAGATCTAACACAAACCAGTGACCATCATTAACTGTGACATTTTTGGTTATAAAACAAAACAAAACAACCAAAAGAAAACAAACAGAACAACCCCAAACCAAAACAAAAATCCCAACCCCACAACACTACTTGCAGGCTGCCTTAAATTTGCAGCTGGGTGAAAAGTAAAATACAAAATTGTTTAGAGCTTTATAAAGCCTTAATTTTCCATTTTCCAAGCTTATACTTATGGATGCTAAAAGGCTTCAAAAGGAAACTTTTCCATTTGAAAATGCTGCATATTTGTAACAAGTAGGTACAGTGTTTTTTCTGCGTGTGGACTTTTCCAGTGAACTGCTGGGGAATGCTACAGATTCATCCAGATGCTCACAGTCTACCTAATCTCTTTGCGCAGTGTCTCTGTTCCCTGGTTTTAGGTCTTTAGAGGCTCACTGGTAATGGGAAATGTAAGGCGTTTAGGTAGAATTTAGGCTGAGCAAGTCTGCAATCCCTTATGCCATAGTCCTGAACTTTGTTCAGTAGTCTTAGTTCACTACCATGGTTTGCAACACTCAGTGTCACTTACTTGATTTACTGGTTACATGAGTTTTAAGGTAGGAGGCGAGCTAAGGTTCACCTGTGCCAGCAGTACAAAAGCCAAGGGAATGTCAGGCTGATCTTGCTCTGACATTTGTGTACTTCTGTTTCCATTGCTTTCCGTGTCATCATTTTATTTGGCTTCTTTATTTGGCTAATAGTTTCACTGGTAATAGGACACAGCTCAAACTGTAGACTGAGAACAAGCATGTTTGTTCATGTGTGATTTTATTATTGGTGATCATTATATAGTATTCTATGGCTGGGGATTTTGTTGTAACCTTTTATGTTCCTCTGAGCTTGGCCAATGGAAATGTACAGTTCCTGTGCTAGAGCAGGCTCACATTGGGTTTCAAAAACTGTATAGTGAGGAGAGTAGGGAGATTGTCTCCTGGCGGGGATTTTTATTTATATTTTTTCCCCATATTTTGTTCTGTTCTAGAAGATACCCGGCGGTCTATAAAAATGGTAATCACTGATTGTTTTAGGAATAGTGATCGGAACTTACTTACACTTCTATATTAAAATGCTTTTTCTATATATTGAAGTATTGGCAATAGATAGCATGTACTTACTATTTCAGAATATTGCAGGATGGTGAAGAAGGGAAGGATAAAATACTTGCTGCATGTTTTGCTAGGGACAAAGTATAAACCCTGCAACAAAATCCACTTTACTTTAAGCCTGTATTAAAGTATCCTCTGTGGTTTTGCAGAAGCAGAAATTTAAGAGGGTAAACATAACAGTTTAACATACATAACAGAGCAAGAGTTCTTCTCGATGAAACTTGTGTATCTAGAAGATAAGAAGTCTTGGAGTAAGCATTCCTGGGTCTTTGAGAACTGATCTTAGAAACTTACGGATCCTCTGTATGTCTGACAGCCTTCCCTTCGTTTTTCTCCTCCCATTGGCAAAACATTAATTATCATAATCTTTATCAATAGAAGATAACAAGAGCATATTATTAGCAAATTATTAACAATAACATCAGTCAGGTAAACCCAGAACAATGTGCTTGAGTAGGAGAGCCTTTTTATATATCTTTTTGTCAGGAAAAAAATGTTGCTATGGCCCCTCTAAAATCTTGACAAAAGTGCTTTTGAATTTTCATCTACATATGTTTTCCTTATGCATTAACATCTTCTTGGGAAAGCTCATTGCATATGTTGGATGTTAAAAGGGTTGTCAGCTAATATCTTGACAAGACTAAATACTTAAGAAAGTTCATAAGGTTGGTAGTGGCTTTTGGCAAAGAGTATAAAGGTCAAGCTGTATCAGTTCAAGGGCTATCAAAACTGATCAAATTGTATATTCAGACATGCTATGACCTAGCTGGAATTGCTGCTCGAGAGGGACTTGGGGACCAGTTTGTTAGGCAAATAGAAGCTTCAATAGGAGCTACCAGTCTTGTGCATGCTTTTCTGAACTTCTCAATGCAGCTTGTTTTAATAAGCTGCTATTTTTCTAACCAAAATCAGGTTGGATTCACATTTGGGAAAGAAGAGCTTATGCCATGCTTTTTTGTCACTAGTTTGTTTTAGAATCATTCTTAATAACAAATCTTCCAAAGCAGGAAGCCAGAAGCACCAATATAAGGCCATTTTTGCTTAAAAAATTTAAGCTGGATTTATGTGTCATTTTGACTCGATCTTTGAGGTGACAACCTCATTGATTCATTTAAAAAATCTCCATAACTCTTCTGGTTAAACAGTGCTCTCTAGTGTGCTTAAAGAAATGTAGATTCACCGTACATGGTGGATGGTGGTCTCTTGAAGTTTGTATAGGTACTAAGGTGCTTCATGGTAGCTCTGGGGTATGAAGGTGAGTGTCTGATGAGTGTGATTGTCAGAATGAAATTCCTTGTGTTATAATCCAGAATCTCATTTGAGTAGTCTAGTCTCATTTAGATTTGTACCTTATTTGATGCTCCTGCACACTACATCCTTGTCTTGATGATATGAATTGGGTGGCTACATGTATGAAATTGCTCTCTAGTGTTTGCAATTAATGTTGGTTAAAAAAGAAATCCCAAAACTGACAGGAAGCCAGCCTGGGGATTGGGCTGAATGTTTACGGCAATCTAACATGGAGAATGTAGACGTATTCAGTCCAAGCTGGAATCTTGCTACGGTTTTCACATTCAGATTTGGATACAGTAAATTGAATAATATAGTCTGCAGGTGAAAAAGATAAACCTCATTTTGAGTGAAATTTCTTGCAAGCTTGAAGTGGGAAAAGATATCTTTTATTACAGATACTATCTGGCCTTCTGGGTCTTTTCTCCATTAAAAATATGTTGTTACTCATAAAACCTTCATGTTTATTTGTTAGCTTTGTTCAAGTTTGGTTTATCTTTGGGGGTATTTCACTTTGCTTTTAAAAATTATGCATGTGCTAAATACTTGTTTTCTTGGTGATAGAAAGATACAGAGTAAGTAGAGACATTTTAAAATGTTTATTTGATATTGCATTTCTAAATCCTTCTATTCTTAGTCAGGAATATGCTTTTAAATTTAAATTCTGTATGAATAGTTCTAGCAATGAAGTGATTATAGATCATAAAGATGCAGTGTCTTACTGTGGAGATGGTGTCTGTCTTTTAGACAGGAAAATTATTCTTTTATTAGAGTTAAAAAGGAGCAATCAATATCTTCAAATTTTTTATTTCAGGATATGGATTTGCTTTAAAATTATAGGCTCATTTTGAGCAATTAGAGAAGAAATAAGTTATTTCTGAGGTAAAATATTTTTCATTGATCAGTCATTTGGTGTTTCAAATACTAAAATGCAGAACTGAAAAGAACAGTGTTAGCAGCTTACCGGAAGGGTTAAATCTTTGTAAAGAGTGTTAAGTATTCTTTGCAAGGTGTCATGCCTCTATTCTGGATATGAATGAACCTTTAGATAAAAATATGAAAGAAATTATTAGATGATTCTAGACCTTTGGGTTAGAAATGAGAGGCATGTTAATTTTTTGTGGCAAGTGGTACGTTAGAAGATGGTTTAGGAATGAATTCCATTGGCTATTCCTATAGGATATTTCTGCTAATAACATTTTAAAGTTTTAATGAATTTCATCTTAGGGATAGACATAGGAAATTAAGGGAAGCAGATTTCAAGGAATATTGCTTACTCCTTATGGACAATTTGTGCAGATACAATAAACTTGTGTTCTTCCACTTCTTGCGTGCTAAGAGGCAACGTGTGGATTTATCAGCATAAAGGCTTGGCTGAAGTAGGAAATGAAGGAAAGAGATAAAAAGTGATTTGGTACCGTACTACTTTCATTCACTGATGAAACTAAGACTGTTCCATCGTATTGCCCAAGACATGTATTTGTAAAAAGAAATTGTAGTCAAAGAAGCCATCGTTTTGGTTTCTTACCATATTAACCTGAGATCTTGAACTGGAGTGAAAGAGGAGTTGCCTTGTTCTGCTATGCTCTGGCTCAGAAAAAAACATTTGATCGGATAACAAAGTTTGCAGATAACTCCGAGATTCTTACAGTGCCGCAATGACAATTGATGGTTACACTCACCAAGCCTTTTTGTAAAGTACCCTTAGCAGTAACTTTTCACCCTTATCCTGTCTTTCATTTTCCACGAATATTGTAGTTTTATTCTGTATCCAGGTTAATAATGTATGATGATGTGTTGTGCATTTTTTTTCTTTTGAGTAATATATGGAAATACAGTCTATCTTAGTTTTTGTAGATTTTTAAAGTTTACTATATATATTTAGTTATTTGTATTATTTTTCCATACTCAGATGAAGAATAATATACAAGAAGAGAAGGAACGTAGTTTTGTTTCATTGTGGTTGATGAAAAGCATGCATTAGTAGGGAGCTACTGAGGGATTATTTTTATACTACTGACTACAACTGTTTATAAAGACGTGTAAGTCCCCCACTTGTGTTGCCTGAATTGGAGAGGAAAGAACATTAATATATTTTAAAGATATTTGTCTCTGTCTCTGACCTTTTACTCATACACCCAAAGTTCATTTATTCATAGTCCTGAGTAAGGAATTTTGCTTTGCTTCATATCAGGAAAAACATGAGTTAAATTAGTTTATCATTCATAGATTTGTCTTCTACAGTTTACTGCCTCAGCCACAGAAATTGTTGTATATTGTGCCCTGAAGACTTATTATAAGAATATTGTAGATCAGATTAACCACGCTGGCCTGAAATTCACTTTCTCTATGACGCTCACCTACTTGTTTGACGTACTTTGTTGATCTCAGCAATCACGACTTTGAACTTCTTTGAACTGTACAACATCTGTGACATATTCCAAAGCACTAAATACTAATGTTCTTCAGCATTTTGAGATGCCTGTGGAAGTTTATGGGAATTTTGGGGTTGGGATTTAACCACAAGCTTCTGTGATGTCTCTCCTTGACTTTCATAATTCAGTGCACATGACACTTACAAACTCTTCATGGGCAGCTTGTAAGATGTACTGTGGAAAGCTGAGATCATGACAGGCATTCATAGAAACAAGATGTGATGTGAATTGGCAGCTTTCTCTGGGCTTGGTAATGGAGGAGCAGCTGATGGGATGGGAGAGTGAAGCAGCAGCTGTTACAGAACTGCTATGCAGAGCGGTGGATCCCAAACTAGAAGCTGTGGTTTTTAGGTGCAGGACTGAGTAGCGTGGTATTTATGGCAGAATTTGGGGTTAGAGAATACCTATATTTACAGGTGCGTGTCACTTTTCATCTGTAAGTCAGGTCTGTGATGGAAAAGAGTTGGGGAGTGGCTGGTGCAGAGTTTGTCTGCAGGCTCTCCAAATATAGTCCTCCAAATGGAGATATGTGTGGCTATGGCTCTTTGGAAGCGTGTCTCCTTGGGCTCTGCCTTTCACGAGTAGATGAGCTGTTGGCACGTTGCTTGCCTCAGTCCTAAAACTTGTCTGAAGTAGAAGTTATGCTCAATTCTTCGCTGTTTGGGTTCCTAACTGTTAAGTGGTTACCAGTGGAATTTAGGTGCCACTTCTTTAGCCTGATGTGGGGAGAAAAAGCTTTATC
>NW_009260133.1:3816659-3869860 GCF_000687185.1 Egretta garzetta
TGTTACTAATGTGGAGTAGTCTTAAAATAGTCCATAATAGTAATCTAGTCAAGACCTGAGATGTGATTTTTGGAGTAAATGAGAGCAGCTTTGCTATCCAGATCACTGTTGAGATAATGGCTACTCATCTCATTCTAGGAGATTGAGCTTGCTCCCTGCTATTGTTCAGTGAAGGTTTCATAAGCTGATCAGACTAAAAGAACCAGGTCTAAAACTTAAACCCTGCCCTGTTTCACGATGAGGGTGGAGTGGGTACCTGGAAGACTGAGGAGAAGGGGGAGGTTCCTCATAACAAAGCTGGATGCTTCTCCTCATTAAGTTGTGTCTCACTTGTGTGCTTGCCATGAATAATATTTGTGAAAGCAAGAAAGAGATTGCTGAGACAGAATTAGAGACTCAGAATGTTGCAGCCAGCCAGAAAAGGGTGCCTGTGCAAAATGCCTCTGCTGGCCAAGACAGCAAACATCAGGGTATGTTGTGTTTGTACGTGGACACTTTTGGTCACTGGATACTAAATGTAAGAATATGTTGGGAATTTCTGTGTGTTGATTTTAATTATGGAAAGAATGTTTTATAATCAGAGGAAGAACTGATCCTTAATGAAAACTGAGTGTACCAAAAATAATAATGTAGATGAAAAACACTCACTGAGTTAAATAAAATGTCACCATAATTTCAGGAAAACCTTGGAAACAATAGGTGTGGGGCATGCATCTGTTGTGGAATCTTAGCTTATTCTTCAGGCTGAGGTGTTCAGAGCTGTCCGCTTCTCATCTCCAATTTTAAACCAGTATTTTGGAAACAGCCTGAAATTTGGTTTAGTGATAGTTTTAAGGCCAGTGCTATGGTTGTACCATTTCTCTTTTTTGCCTTTGTCTACATTTTGACCTTGAAGTATATAAATTTTCTAGACCAGGACAGTCCACTTTTCTGTTTTTCTTTTTTCATAGCATTCTGTTGAAATACAGGTACTGGATTGCTAAATTGTCCATACTCACCTTTGTTTGCTTCACTTGGAGATTTGCATGATAAATCTCCTTTATATATGGACTATGTACATAAAGAAATTGAGGGGAGAAAAAAGCCAAACCAAAACATGTTGTCCCAGGACTAATCTACATGCCAACAAAGATTAAAATGTTTCTTTACTGTCTCAGCATCTCCCCCGCCCCAATCTTACATTCGTTTAGAAGATTAGATATTCACAGCTGTCTGAGAGACCCTAACTGTGTCAGACATGCATGTAGTTATGGAGTTCGTAGGATGCTAAGGAGTCAGCAGGGGACAGTTGAAAGGGCAGCTCTGTGGCTGGCAGAGCTACTGATCCTGCCTACTTTCTCATCACTTCCCTTCAATTAGCTCTGTTGCATCAGTTGTCTAATCTGAAAACAAACTTGCCAAAAAAAAAAGAAGAAAAGTGCATTTTAAGTCCACATGCTCCATCAGAATTCTTGTAGGCTTCCACTGCAGCTAAGGAATGTATTTTTTATTTGTTTTTATGTAGCTGGGAGAAGACCTTTAATGTCCAGTTGAATAATTTGTAACATCTTTAATATATTTTATTGCCTCTGTTTATGAGCTCATTTCAGTTTGTTAACTTGATTTCCATTTGATTTTCATTTTTTTTTAAGAATGTCTAGTTGCTGTTTGGTGCTTCTCAAAATCTAACATTTAAATGTTTGTTTATTTAATGCTTATGCTTATCAAAAGCTATAGCTTTTTTTACACTGAAATATACAATTTCGTATTTGCAAAAAGATTGATTTTTTTTTTTTTCATTCTTAGAACAATCTTCCTTCAAGAAAGAAAAGCTGAGAGAATGAGAAGTAATTTTGTAGGTGCTAGAATTGCTGGATTTCTTCCATTTTTGCAGTTTCAAATTAGCATGTTCCTAAACAGCCTTGGGAGCTATATTTGAAACATTATTAAAAGACTGTATTTTATATTTTACTGTCTTGCTGAATTCTTTTGAGATTTTTTTAAATGCATTTGTGAAACAGCTATGTGATCTGATTGTTGTAAAGTGTAAGATTTTTTTAATTTTGTTCATTTTGGGCCTGGATTAGCTTGGAATAGTTAAAAAATTTTTAGATGGTTTTTTATTTGTGAATCCAGCTAGCCTGACATCTACAACATTTAGAGGAAGCTTCTTAGGCAAATTTTTATTCAACATTGGTGCATGTTATTTCTGCTGCCGTCAGTGTTTTGCTCAATATGTTTTAAAATTTGCAGTTGGTAAGTAAAATTCAGTTAATTAATTTATTATCCCCAGTTTTGAATGTTTATTTCACTTGGGTTATGCAAATGTAAAACCAAAGAAAATGCAGTTCACTGAACACATTAATCAGTTTCATTGTTCACATTAATTAAATGAAGTGTTCTTGATTTTTGTGGGAGAAAATAGCAGTGTGTGTACAGTTGCTGTTCAAAACCAGTCTTTTGTTTTTCCTCTTCAAAGAGATCGCTTTACCAAAATTCTTTCTTTCCTATATGTGACTCCCATAGCTAAACAAAATTGATGCTCTTTGGAAATGTTTTCGTTTTGATAAAGTATTTGTTTCCGAAAAACATGTTCCTGGATGTCAGTGATGGAACTTCGAAGACTACTGATTGCCCCCTTGTTTTCCCCCGGGTAGCTACAGTGGTACCTGTTTGCTGCTTGTCTGTGAAAGGGGTTTGTGAGAAGTGAACGTGTGCAGTGAACCTCTTTTCTTAAGAGGCAAGATGGGGCACTTTTTTTGATTGTTTATGTGTTGGTAAAGTCACTATTTATGTTTTCTTCTAGATTTCACAACGGACTCTTAAATGTTAAAGATGTTCTTACAAGTTTTGACAACACGGGGAATGTCTGTAAGTCACTGTTTATTTAAATACAGTACTATGTTGATAGAAGTCTAATTGTAGCAGTATAAAATATTTCTGTATGAGCCCTCAATAACCATTTCATTTAACTGAGAAACACAATTACTGTGGTCAGAGATACAGATCTACCTACCATAGTGTTTTATGTGTTACGCTGTTTTATGTAGCACAGTTGTTTGCGTGGATACACCTGTAAACCATCCCAGCGCAGGTTATTTTTGGTTCTGTGACTGTGGCAGGAACGTTAGAGCAGCTGAACTGGGTTGGACAAAAAATCAGTTTAGCCCATTGCTTTGTGTTGGCCAGTGGCCAGCAGTGGCTATCTGAGGAACAGCAGCACAAGAACATGGGAAGCAAACAAATGATAGCTTGGAGAAGGCAAACTCAAACCAGAAAAAAAGAAAAGAAAGTATACACTCAAGTTGTGAAATTCCTCCCCACAGAATGTTTTGGATCCTAGAACATGACATGAATTCAAAAAGCAGAGGAGAAAAAATTGTGCAAGAAGAATTCACTGTAGCTGTAAATATAAAGACATCACATATGGCTTAGGAAGCGCTGGCCGTTAGGAGAATTAATGGGGCAGTAGGATGATGCTTTTGTCCTGATCTTTCAGTCTTATCTAAGCATCGGTTACTGGCCGCATTAACCTGAGACAAGATGAGCTGTAAGTGGACCTTCAATGCCTGACCCAGTATGGCTCTGCTTCAATGTACTTATTAATAAAATTATCTATGCTATTAATGGACTTGAATTATAAAATTATGGTAAATCATGGAAAAGAAGCTGAGCAAAAATACTGAAATATTTTTGATGTAATGAGTAATTACTATTCTATAATTAACATTTACAGATATACATATAATTCTTGTGTTATTATTCTGCCTTATTTTTCAGGTTGGTTGGTTTGTTTTCAAACAAGCAAACTGATAGAATAAAGTTGCAGGGCTCTCTGTAAATTTGCCAGATATTCAAGAAATGTGTACATATCTCTTCTTCCTTATCAGAGCAATGATGTGGAATCTGTTGAGATATATACGTGTTTCATCTCAAAACTCCAGTCCTAGCATTCCAGAACTATGTTTTAATAAACATTGGCTTTTCATTAGCAAAAAGGTCAATTTATTTGATAAACTTTTGCCTTCAAAAGGAAAAAATAATCATAAACTACATGCTCTCCTTTTTAAAATTTGCTAGCTTTCATTCAGTTCTGAATATTGAGGATAGTTGTGTGGTCCTGCCATAAAATACTTCAGGATGTATTCTTTAACTGTTTCCAAAGAGAAATTTGTTCTCTGATTTCTGAATGAAAATTATATCTAAGAGATATATGACTATCCAAATTAATAATATTAAGGCTGAGAAAAAAAATTCACATTTTTAATTATGGTTGACATCAGCTACGGATGTAGGCATCATGAGCTGGGTGATAAAAACATTTAGATTTAAGACATTTAGGATCTGGAAGAAAATTCTTTGCTTAAATTATGGGGGGCATTTAGAGAGATTTGATGTTGTAGATTCTCAGAACAGGAAGCTAGAGGGACTTCTATAACAAGTTACTTTATTCTCATAAACTGTTCTCAATAACTGAAAAAATTAGGAAAAAATCCAAACTGGGGTTCTGGATCCGTAAAAAGTATTGTTATATTAGTTTATTAGATAACAACTCAGGTATTTATTTTGAACAGCAGAAAATTATTTTTTTTGTCTAAATGTGCTTCACATAGTGATTGAAGATAGTGTACCTCACCCTGTTAAACATGGTAACATGATTTCTTAATCTTTGTTCTTTGTGCGAGTACTTAGATGGTACACACATTTCTACACAACTTTCCTTGTTAACACAAATAATTTACTCTGCTAAAATTTTCTTATGCTTTCCTCTTGATAGATGTGCTGTCAGCTCTTCTGTTAACTTTTTCTGGTATTTCTGCTACTTTCGTACTGATTGCAGATGGTAGAACAAGGCTTGTACTTTAATAGGCACAACACCAGTGCTAACACAGAAGTAATATGACATTTGTAGTTCTTACTATTTCTCTGTATATACAAATATTCACATTTGTCCTTATGGATTCAGTATTGCTTTGAGGGTTCATGCTGTGCTATTATGTACAGTGTTTGCTAAATAATTTCCAGATTCACTGCTTCCTCTTTTTAAACGTCTGTGTCTGTAAGTGTCTGTCTCTATTGATGTACATATTGCTGATTTAAACCCATTTTACTAATTACTCTAGATTACACTCTGTTAGGGTAACTGTAAAATAGTTATCTTCCGTCAGCATGCAGTACTGGCTCAGAGTGTAATACTCATACTTTTTTGCTGCCACCTGTATGGAGTAAATGTCCCCAGTGTCCAAGCCAGAGTAACTATGCGTCTGTCACACCATCATAGTAAAATTCCCCCAATCATGTGTTTACTGAGCTGCTCTATTTGGATCACACCTGACTGAATTTGTGTGCACTCCCATTATACCTTGATTTGAATTGGCTCGCTCTTTGACCTTTTTCTGTGTATTTCTTGGCTCTCTTTGTGTTAACCCACACTGGAAATGGTAGGTAGTAATCCTGCCTCCTTTTACCCCCAAAGGTATCCACAGTTGTATTTCTAAAATTAGGTCGACTATTTTTTACAGTTGCTGTGGTGTTCTTTAAGAACTTCATATTGTCAAATGATATTCTACCCTAAAAAAACCCCAAACATTTCTAAAATGGTTTTTAACAGTATTAGATTATTTCTTCAAATACCTAACACTAAATGCAGCTAGGCAGTATCGAACATATTATCAGTCCCATCCACAGTAACGTGCTCTGTGAGGGGACACACTGAATAATTATAGACTTTAATGTTCTTTCAGGACCCACTGCATAGTCAGAATTTGTTTACTGGGCACTAAATTTCACTTAAATGATTTCGACTGAGTTATCAGAAAAGTTCAATATGTTAGTGTTCTGTGTGTTTCTTTTGTCTGCCATACTGAGTATTTATCAGGAAGATTAATGTTTTGCTAGAGATTATTAGATTATTAAATAATTGTGTATTAAACAGATTAGATTTTGTAAAAACTGAAACATGTTGCTTATTACATTCTTTTTAAACATAATCATTTGTTTCAAATAATGTGGTTTGTGTAGTTTGGGGATGGGGTGGGGTGTTATTTCTTCTAGTAATTGTCCTAAGTACCTTGTGTTAAAACAAGTTTTTTCAGGAAGCATTGCTATGGTTTTTTTGTTTCACTTTTTGATCTTTCTGCTTATGGTCTTTAACAGCCATGTCACTGTACACCATCAAAAGAAGAGCAGTAGAGCAGACTCTAGTTCATACCACTTTCTCTACACTCCCAGTAGATATCAACTCAGTACAAGATGTGCCACTAGCTGGCAGCATTATATAAAATATCAATAAGCAGCTTTTGAGGAATACTTGTGACTGCTTCCAAAAGTGCTGCCTTATACCAGTAAGACTTGAGGACAAAAGTGGAGCCAACTGCAGTAGCTGTAAATGACGTATTGCAGGGTCCCAAGCGTTAACTCTGGAAATGGCCTCTGCACAATCGTCTTGTTCAAACTTGGTACCTACACTTGTATTCTGTCTTTTTCAAAAAGGTTTCTGAACATGCATTGTCGTTGTAGGATTGCTACTGTGAATGAAAATTCACACTACAAATTGCAATTAATTTTCACTTTCCCAGAAAAATGTGAAAGTTTTTTCTCTCCTGCTCATCCTTTGTGGGAGGGCAGTTTCCACGTGAAAACTCTACGTGAATTCTCCACGCAGAAAGGATGCAATGCTAAATGTGCTTCATTCAGCTTTAATTCTGTGCATAAACAGGAGGCAGGGAGAAGAGGACTGGAATGAAAGCAAGGATCAGTCTGTTCATTTTAGACAACAGTATGCCATCTGTTAAAAAGATGGTACATCCTGAGACCATCTCTAGTCCTAAGACAGTCCTTTAAAAGAACTGATGGATCCCAGGCAGAAGGTTCAGTGGTGGCATTGTGGGATAGCATCAGCTGGCTCCAGGAGCCACATCCTGCTCATCCTTGCAGAAGAAAAATCTCCTCTGCAACAGACTGTCCAAAAAGCAAGGAAAACTCTGCAAGAATGAGCTTTTGAGAATATCACCTTCCCCTGCCTTTCCTAGTGGGGGAAAGCAGTTTTGCCTGAAATGCTTGTATAGTTGTATCCCTGCAGTAATATTTTCAAATTATGTATACATTTAAATTAAGTGAAATGATCAAGGGCCAAAATATAAACCTCTTTACTAGTTGCCACCAGTCTGAGCAAGCTACAGTGTCTGTAAAGGAGAATTTAAAACAGTGAAATACTCTGTTTCGGGATTTTCATCTAGTATCTACCTGATGTTAACACAGAAACAAGATATTCCAGAGTGCTCAAGTAGTATAAAATTGCAAATATACTGTATATAATAGCAAAACATTTTCTTGTAAACTGCACATAACATTAGCTAAGAATGTAACCATTTTCAAGAAACAACATGTTCAATACACATTAATTTTATTTTCTACTGAGGTTGAGTGTAAAATTACATGGTTTGGAACTAAAAAAGCAGCAGAGGGTGCTACAGTTACGGAGCTGCCCAGGCACATATGCCAAAGTTGTTACTCCTGTAGGCAAGCAGATCTTGCAAAGACTTAAGCTTTCAGTTTGGGGTAGATGTAAATAGGATAGCTTTAAACACTGTTGCTTCTGTTTATACAGGAACACAGGTAATCTATGTGAAATCCAGAAAAAGTAGAATTATATGCTTACTTGTTTTCTTGATTATTTTTTTTTTAAATGTTTTGTTGCTGGAAAATATTGCATTGTTTCCTGAAAACGTAGTGTCTGGATATAGCTACTCCTACAAAACGTCTACTCACCATCTTTAGAACGGTTTTTGTCTGTCCTAATTTTACATTTAGAAATTCCAGTCTCTGCAACAAGGTCTGTATTGGAAAAATTTGGCTTTTTTTTAATGTGGTCCCCCTCAAATAAATGAGCTAGCTAAATCGGAGACTGGTTTTTCCCCTTCATATATATTTCATAAAATAACAAAAGAGAAGGATTTTTCTTATATTTCAAGTCCACACTGGGTTTTTTTGGAAATGCATATTGAGAAAAAAAAATAGAAATAAATCAATTTTCCCCTTTCATTTTTCACTTCCTTTTTTCAGATTGTATTAATTTTAAAATTATGCTTATTTAAAACTGGGAGTTGTGTAACTTTTTATTTGCTTAAATTTATTTTTTTAAAAAAATCTACTTTAAAACAAAGAACCTTTCCTTCTGTCTTTCTTCCTTCCTCTCAAGTAACTAGAACAAGAGAGGTGTCTTCTTTCCTGGTAGTTGTATATGGGGATGTGTTCAGAGAACTACTTGTCTCTTCAGAGCTCTCACTGCATGACTCAAAGGTATCTGAGCTCCTCTGAGGAGAGATCATGGCAGCGACTGATTTATCATGCCTGGAAGGATAGATGCCACCTGGGATGGCATCCTTTACGGCAGCAGTGGTGAATCTAGAATCAACAAGGGAGCAGATTGCATTTTTCAGGTGCTGCTTTGGGAAACCTCATGCTTTCTGTGGTGAAAAGCATAACCACTTGAATATGCTTCCTGCCTCTCTGTGCCTCAGTAGGTATTCTCACCTGAAGAAACTGCCACTCGTTGTCTTCTGAGCCTTCTCTCATTCCACTGGTGTGGCAGTTTGAGATTGTTTACCATGTCAGAACCTCACACCCTCTTGAAAAAGTCTTCAACAAAAAATAAATTGACTGGAAGAGTGTTTGGATAGCAATGATACATGTCATTTTGAATGAAATATTGTATTTATGATACCGACAATTTCCTATTCACTATGCAGCTTCCTTTTAAATAAAACATTTCATGATCAGGGTTAAGAAAAACCAGCTGTTTCCTCCCTCCCCTCCCCCATCCAATTCACTTCACTGATTCAGTTTACAGCATCATCCCAGGCAGTCACATTGACATAACTGGCATAAAGCTTATGGAATGGAGCAGAAAATAAGTATACGGGGAGAAGCAGGTACCTTTTAAATTACTCTTGCTACCAGGATTGTTTTTATGAAACTGTTCTCTGATGGAACATCAGTGATTTGTCTGTTTTAAGTATCGTCCCTGCAATCTTCTGCTTTTCCCCACGCACTAAATTCTTCTGTTTATCAGGAGCCTCTGTGTGAAAAGAATAATCATAACTGTCATCAGGGATCTGTTTCCTCTACAGTATTTTTTTTCTACTACATACTCCAACATAACCTGACTCTGTGCCTACACTTCCAAACATGGCGCCAGCTCAGAGAAGTGGGAGGTGAAGAAGCCCAGCTGAGCTCTTCTGAGTACCCTCTTTCTTCCTTGGTCGGTTTGAAGTTTTGCTAATAATTGGTTCTCCTGTTCAGGATATTCCAGTTAGAACCTTTTGGTAAAAATAGATGAATCTATTAGAGCAACTGCAGTTACTTTTCTGTATTGCTGAGCAGTGTTTGGCATTCTGATTAGCTGGGGTTTTGCATCAAATCTGTTGTCTTAATCTTTATAAAAATTGTTGGCCTAAGTATGTTTCTAAGTGTACTACCTGTGCTAGCGTGACTTTACGCAGTGGTGTTGACCTTGTATAATCTGAAGCATTTTTTAAAGTATTCTGTGTATTCTAGATGGATTATCATGAGAAGTTGATTGAAATTAATTAAAAGAATTTGAAGGTAGGGTATAACACCTTAAATTAGATTGGTAGAAGGAGAAGAGTATGAATTATTTTAATTAATTTCATGGGGTTTACTTTTACATTAGAAGGCTTATCTTAATCACCTTTTTAATTGAGATAGGGTAAGATAACAATGGTAAGCATCCCTTTAAGATGTACTATGTTATTAATTAAGCTCAGTCTTTTAATGCATTGTAGAGTTTTCTCTTAAAATATTTCAAACTTGAGCATGATTGAAATAAATAGTTTCAAATTAGTTTCATTTACCTTGATGTGCAGTAGGTTGTTGCAGTTTGGGTGGAACTCTGTGTAATAGTTCTTTTTGTTTTCATCATTCCTTTTACTTGCCATGTTCTAGCAATGCTTTCAGTGCTGCTCTTCACAAAAGTACAGGTGTGAGGTGCAAAACATGCTCAAGAAATGCTGTGCTTGGAGTACGTCCTTGAGTAGCCACCTTCTGCTCAATAGTACACAAAGTTGATGATGGGATCCGACTTCCACATCTGATGGGGATTTCTCTGTATTCTAATACAGTCTCATCAGTGGCTGTAGTGTGGAGGTAGCAAGGATAGTTGGTTTTTTCCATACAAATGTGACTGAAATGTTATGCGTAACTTTAACCTTATTTTGGTTTTGTTTCAAGTCTCTTTAGAGAACTTTTACTGTATTTCACTTCAAAAATCTTGTTCAAATGGGTGAACTCATGTCGTCTTTTGAAAACGCTGGGGTAAAAGGTTTCAACTTGATTCAGCATCATTTCACAGAATTGCATTCAAACAAAACCATTTTGAGTAAAATATTTGTGGAAATGAGAATTTGAAACCTTTGGCGAATAATATAGCCATTTGAAATTTTTTGACTGATGATAGTTCTGACTGAAAAGTATGATGACAACTAATCTACACAGCAGTGACCAGATGAAAATCCAATGTAGAACTAGTATTCATGTACTTAGCTTGACAAATTAAATACTCTTACTGAGTCTCAGTACAGTCAAATAAAATTCTATGTTTTTTAGTAATGTTTCAAAATATTTTCAATAATGTGGAAAGAAATGGACAAGGCATTATTCCAGAAATCTAAGGAACTAATTTTTGGTAAACTTGGTGGATTAAAAGAGCCCCCTATACAAGTGGTTTGGTAAATGGAAAATGTATGAGGAATATGCGTACAACTGCATGTTTGTACTAATTACTGGAGGCCCAGCCTCATGGTTTTTAATTAAGATTGCAGCCCCCCTGCAAAAGGCTTGAGTGACTAGCCCGTAAAACAAAGATTCAGAACATGCTGGTTCTAGCGATGGTGATTTCACATCTATACTCCTTACTGAGAGAAAATATCTCCTGATATCTATGGTAGCCTTTTTTACTAAAGCTTAAACTTACTATTGTTTTGCTCCTTGGCAAAAATGAAATTTTCTTTTGTAATAGCTTTTTAGGAGTTTTAAATTGTCATGTGTCCTTGCTTGTGTCTTCTTTTCCTTATGTTGAGCAAGCCAAATTCTTTCCTTTTTTCTTAAGCTAGATTTTTTGCTAGGTTCTGACTTTTCTTTAGACTCTGTACATTTGGTTTGTATCTTTCTTGAAGAGTGTTTGTCAAAACTGGGCACAATAGTCCTGTTGAGACCTTCATAATGCTAAGTAAACCCAGTAATTTTGTATTTTACAGCCTGTAAACCCAATATCGTCTATTCCTCTCTTACAACAGCATGACTTTGACACCTGTTGAGCTTTTGACCTGCCATAAGATCCTGGTCCTCTTCAAATGGATCGGTCATTCCTTATTGTGTATTTATGTAGCAGATTATTCTTACCCAAGTGTAATACTTGGTACTTGTCCCTACTGAACTTTTTCCTGTTTCCAGATTTTTCCCAATTCATTGCTTTTGTCCTTTGAAGCCTGTCTTTCAACATACTGGACTTCCTAAGTGCTAATTTAATAAGCATCTTCCTTCCATCTTCTAGATGATCAATGAAAATACTGAACAGAGCACAGTCTGGTGTAGGCATTTATGGTAATTCCACCTGATAAAAATCACCTGCTTTTATAGTAAACCATGGAGGATTATTCTCCAGAGTCAGTTTTCTCAATCAGCTCTGCATCTATCTTAACCAAATTTTATTTAGATTGTGTTTCTCATTAAATTGTCAAAAGACTTTCTAAAGTTTTGATATAAGACATGTACTGCTTCTTCCCTATACACAAGCCTCTTGTTGCTCTGGTGAATGGTTAATTAAAATCTGTAATTTATTTTTTATTGTTATATTTTATCATGGAATATGCAACAAAAGAGTGAAAAACAAATCTGTTTTGAGTTTTTAATTATGTGAAGATGAGGGAGAGGATGAATTGAATGAAACATTATACTTAATTATAGAATGCATTATTGTCTTCTGCACTGAGTCACCTGATGATTTTCATCCTGAAAGCCATTGTTTTAGTCATTTGTACTACAGATGTATCCTATCTAAGCTTCTATGCATGGTTTTGTCTTGTAGTTAGTTCTTTGGTGTCCTGAAGGAGAACTCCAGCTACACTGAGATGTGTACTGGTTTTGTGACGTTTGGTAGTCTAGCAAAAATTAGAATAGGATTGTAATAGTCCTCTACCCTAATAACTTCTACCCCCCATCTCCCAACATTCTTTAAATGGGATGGAATGTAAAATAATGTAAGATGTTGTTTGGGTTTTTTTTTTTTTCT
Source organism: Egretta garzetta (assembly GCF_000687185.1). Taxonomy (NCBI): domain Eukaryota; kingdom Metazoa; phylum Chordata; class Aves; order Pelecaniformes; family Ardeidae; genus Egretta; species Egretta garzetta. The sequence goes on from NW_009260133.1 coordinate 3,828,949, forward strand.
GTTTGAGGCTTTTATGGTAATTTGGGAGTACTCAGATATGTCTGTGCTTCTTAGACCTGAGAAAGAGAATTCTGCAGGTCATATTCAGAAGTAAAAAGAAAGTAATTTGAACCTGTTGTCACTTTTTAACACCGACTCCTTGTCTACTGATATTTATTGTTGAACTGTGGCCTTTGCTTTGTGAATTAAATTTAGTTTCCATCTATGCTAGTGCTGGCTGAATGTGCGTTTCACTATCAAGGTATATTTTTCTTCCAATTTAATTTTTATGTTTCCCTTTATATTTAGACCAATTCCAATATTGTAAGGCAGCGTTTTGTTACCTTGTTTAAATGTGTGTTTTATATCAGCTCACAAGAGGGTAAGTATTGCACTATACTCCCCAAAGCACTTTTTGGTATTAACTAATCTGTACAGTATCACATCTGTGAAATAAATATTAGATCCATTTTACAGGTAGGAAGTCTCAGAAGCCTTTAGATTTGTTACAGAGCTGTTCATGGGGTAGAAATGGGAGACAGAACGAAGACAACTTACAGTAGTGGTATGCTGAGGGCCACTAGCTGGCCTGACTTCTTACCTCTCCCACGTGGAGGTTTATTGTAGGCTCTTTGTTAAATTGTAGAGTACTACATTTTCAGGAGTGCCTGCTCATTTTAAATGCCAGCCATTTGGGTTATCTAAAGTGAAGGACTTAGAGCTGTGTCAGAAAAGAGACTTGGGCATTGCTGAACTGAACTTTAGGTGCCATGACAATAAAATTTAATCCTTTTTCAGGTAAGGAGGCATTTCTACATACCTAATGGCCTGGGGTGGAATTCACCACAGGTGGCACTCCAAGATTTGTGTGTCATTAACTTTCCCTCTTTTTGCAGTTTCAGTTCCTAACCTGATGCATTCAGTCTTGAATCCTTTCCTTCATTTGGATGCTTCAACTGTGTCCATCAAACAGTATGGAAGGAATCACTTTTTTTTTTTTTTTTTAACCTCCCATGTGGCAGCTGCAAATTTTGTGTAGAATTTATTTGGTTTCAGACACAAGTCTAATGGTTATAACACTCACCAGCTGGTTTCATGAAAGTAAGGGAGGCCAGCACACATGAATTAGCAAAGGGAATGGGCTCAGAACTTTTATGTGCTCACTTACTGGGGCTCCTTTTGGACGGTAAGACAAGAAACTATATTACCAAATGTATTGGGTAATCCCTCGTGACAGTATGTCAGGAAAAAAACCCACTGCAATCTGCTGGTAGATATGAATTTAGAATGTGAAAACAGCAGCTTTATGCATGCCTCACTGTAAGCACATACCCGGTTCCATGGAATTTACCTATTCACATGGCTAAAACACTGTACACTCTTAAGCCATTTAGCAAATCGGCAGCCTAGTATAAATTGTTAAGCTAAAAATACTGGAATGTCTTCATAATAAAACATAATACAGCCAAGCAGCTGGTATGTAGGATCCTTATCTTTGCTGTATATTGGTTCTCATTTTGAAATTGTGACAATTTGAGGCAATTTGTAGATTTATTTATTATTTAATTGTACATTCCCAAAGTAGAAAATATTATTTCCTTTTGTTTGTGTTAAAGGCTCTGCTAAAAATGAACTTAGTTTTTTTATTACTACTAAGAATTCATTTGATAATTTTTTTCCACAATCATAATCTGCTTCTAAAATCATGCACTATATTTTTCTGTTGAAAACTAAGCAATATAAATTCCCTATGAGGAAGGGGTGCTCAGCTGCACATCTCCTGTGGGAGAGGCGCTGTTACTGACAGGTGAATCTGAGTCAGTTCTATAGCGTTACTTCCTAGGTTAAAGTAACAGAGGAAGATGTTTTAATCATAGATTGTCTCAGAAAGTATTGTTATGCAGGTGTGTTTTGTTTGGGCTAGTGCAGTTATATAGTAAGCAGCAATGTACTATTGGTATTTATGAACTGTAATGTTTCTCTCTTTGCCAGCTGAGATTAGGAGGCATTGCCTTCAAGCGGAGGAGGGGGGAATTAATGACAAGGGCTGATTTTGTTCCACCTTTTTTTTTTTTTTGAATTTAATAGTAGTCTTTGAAAAAGGTTGAAAATCCATGGGTCTGAGGTACGAGCTGAAGCTTGTGGTTTGGGGTGGGGTTTTTTTGATGGTAAGACATTTGTCACTTTCTTGATCTGTGTTTAGATTTGGTAAAACAAAGTTTATATTGTTTTTTATAAAGAAACTCTGGCATATAGCCATCAAGTTAAAGGACTTTTGAATGTTAGGGACAAATGCACAGAGCAATTTAATTAGCCTTTGCTGTATGTAGGCACAGTCTTAAAGAATTTTGAGACTTTTCTCACGAAGAAGCAGACTTTTTACTTAGTATAAAAGTTGGGCATTAAAATGAGAACTGCTTTGTAAGCCTTGACTTAAAAGTAATTACATTTAAATGGTAGTAGTAGCGAAAGGCAATGTTCTCCAATGATTTTAAGCTGTCTGTTAAAGTCGTATAGCTACTTAGAATGGCAGTAGGACCAAAAAAATGCTTGAAGATACACAGGAATAAAGTGGTCATACAGGTTTGGCATTTAGCAGCGAAGTCTCTACACTAGTAGTTTCTAAATGGACAGTTAAATATACTGTCTTTGAATTTATCATAATTTTAAAGAAAACAAAAAGCAGGTATACACTAAGAAACTAGAATCATATAAATCAAGGGAGAGATGGACAGCTTTTGGAAGCTCTCCAAATATCTGCTGTTTGCTCAGATAAACTTCCTGTTGATTTTTTTTCCCCTTATTTTCAAAACATCTGTTAAAAAGAAGTATTTATCCTTCCCATTCCCATTGAATTTTCCAGTGCCAGAATTAGAAACGTGCTGTCATACCTAGCATTGAAAAAAAACTTAAATTATAGTGGCGGTATGAAATACATATTCAAGATCAACTACTTAGCAGAGACTTTTTTCTAACTGATAAATGCTTTGCAATGTAAATGTTTGCATAACGTAGCAGTGAGTTGCATGTCATCTGTGTTAACCTCCAGAAGTTATAATACCTCACACTTTCCTTTGGCAGGCAAAAGTAATTATGAAGTTATAATACCTCACACTTCCCTTTGGGAGGCAAAAGTAATTATGATAACAATCGACATATACAATAGGGAATTCCAAATATCTAGTTTTGTTGATGGCACGTTCAACACAACAATATAGATGATTTCAGACAAATAAAAACTGATTGAGATAGTCCAAGTGCTTTAAATCCGTTCTGATTCTCATTATGTCAAATATGTATTTCCTCATAATTACTGTAACGTTTTCTTTTGAGGATTCTATTTATGTGCTCTTCAGAAAATGATATGGTAAATATTTGGTATTAAAGTACACAGCCACACATTTTGCTGTTTGTTAGGGTAAGTGACAGCCTAAGAGAAGGGGAAGATGTGATGCCAGATAATTCTGCAAGGCTGATCAGACTGAACTGCTGATGAGTGAGAACAATTAAGGAAAATTCTGTGCTTTCATATATGAATTGTTTCTTTGCAGCTTATTTTAGAATAAACAGAATTGTCTAGGTCATTTAAAGAGCTCTGTACAACTGTTGTAATAGTTGAGTGTGGACTGTCAAAAAGAAATAGGCAGAATCCTGGAAATGATGAGTCCAATTACATCCTTTAAGATCCTTTTACAAATCTGAGCATTTGAATAGAGGGATTTGACTTGTAATTGCAAAATGTTTCTTATACCAAAATGAGAAATACGCCTGTACTGCTCAGAAGAGATTATCCTGTGATTTTTAAGTAAATCGGTCTAATTGGCATGGGCTTTTTTATGTATGTGTATATATATTTTCACATTATATGTATGGAAGAAGAAAACCTGGATTTTTAACAGGGTTTTTTTTAGTAAAATATTGTCGAAGATTTATTTTACCTGACAGTTTACTTTGACCCTGCCTGAAATAGGATCTTATTGGTGAAATAAATATTGTAAGATGATGAAACAAGAACTGCAATGTGCCATCTTTCCCCAAATGTTTGAAAGCATTGTCAGCTTTTGAATTAGTGTCATATTTTTTCCATTGTTTTTAGTACAAGTCAAATTTGACTTGCCTTAGTAACATAAAGAATCTCATTGTCTTCAGCAGGGCTTGTCACATGAATGAGAAACATTGTCTTTTCTCTTAAATTTATTTAAAAAAACAACAAAATTATTTTAATTTGAATGAGGTGAGAATCTGGTAACTATTGAAATGTTTTCAGTGCTGAATAATAAGGAAGATAATTGAAACTTGGCATAGAAATGAGTAGCAAATTTTACTCTTCCTCTTTTTAAATTGGGAATTTGAATGTTGGATAGCATAGAAGTAGACAACAAAACAAATTTAGTGCTTGATATTCCAAAGGAACCATTCCAAAAAAGAATACTTAAATAATACAGTTAATGCTCAATATATATTACTGCTTTCATATTAATATATTTAATATTTTGTAGCTATATATTTCATAATTTGCAGATATATCATAATTTGTAGATTTTGTAAATTTCATATACATTTAACAACCGGAAGTATGGTGGCAGATACTGCTATGATTGTTTGCTCTTAATTTTTAAATTGGTTTTTTTTCCTACCACAAGACTTCATAGCCTAAAATATAAGGTAAGGATCCATATTGCTTTCTGATGCTAAGAGCAGGTGATCAGAGGAGGGAGTGGGACAAACAGTAAGCCTGGTCAGAAAGAGTCATACAAGAGCATGTGGAGGAGAAGAATTAATAAAACAGTAGTGGCTGGGCAGGAAGGGGAATTGAAAATAAAGACATATTTGTGAGGTTTTTTTCCAAGAGAGAAACCCGATTGGCCAGAGAGGAGCCTGGAATGAAATCACGGTGAATGAAATGAATGTATCTTAAGAGTAACTGGACTGAGACAAGAAGTCAAAGGCGGAAGGGAGGCTATGCTAGCTCAGTTTCAAGAGGGCTGGAAAGAAATCGTGAGTGGATGAGAAAATGTTTCCCACAGGGCCAGCAACAGAACTATGTTTCCAGAGGTCTCTGTGTACGTCACCTTCCTGTGACTGCTCAGGTGAGACACATCTTTCGTTCTTTTCAACTGCTGCTCTATGTGGACTGCTGCAATGTTCTAATTTACTTTATTTGTGTAACCATAAAGAATTGATCTAGTCTGAAAGCAGCAATCCTCCCAACTGCCTGTGGAGGAGCTGATACTCCAGATGATGGGATTCTTGATGTTTACTTTTTACCTCAAAAAATACCCACAGAAGTATGTTTTAACTTTGAGTCCTTGGCTCTATAAAATTCACCATTATTTTAGGGTTGCCTGTGTAAACAGAGATTTCATGGTTCATGCAGTTGCTTTTTGCTTGGAGAGCAGATTCTCTTCCTCCGCCTGCCAGAGGGTTCTCTGTGACGGTGGGCTAGTATGTTGTTTTCCTGAAAGCCTAGGGGCTTATCTGCAGAAACTAACCACAGCTGAAACAGTGATTTCAACAACTAAAGCAGAAATGTCAAATACTCAAGAAATAAGCTTCTAGGTGCTTTGGACTCTGAAGTGTTAGTGGATGTTTTTCCTCTTTCTATGCCTCAGGGCTTCATCTAAAGAAAGTCTCTCTTTGACTTCTGTCCATCCCCAGGGACACCGCCACGTGCTATAAGTAACATAGTCAGCAAGGGCTGCAAGGTGGAGGAATTGTTCTGTTAAGGGTAACTGGTTGGAGATCTGTCAAAGTGAGTGAGACATGGAAAAGCAGGCAATGAATTCTTGTAGCCTGCGTACATCTTTCAAGCCAAAGGCTAGAGAAGCCTGCACTATTGAAAGGTAAATTCCAAAAGTAAGGAATGGGGCTATATTTAACTGAAGTGTAAATTTTGATTATTTTATCATTAAATGGATGCTGGCCTTTAGTTCTGTGAAGGAAAAGGCAGCAGTGGTCCTCTGAAGTATACTATGTGGCAGTATTTCATTGCGTGTTGCTTCTTAAGGCATACAGGCAAGACAGCTGTGCTAAGGGTGTAGTGGCATTTCCTAACTAATTTTGTCATTTCCTAAATCAAGTATTTTATTTGACAACCTTGATCTTACTTTAATGGAAATGCTTTTCATAATTTTTTATGCAAATTTGTGCTATACGATTTGTGCCATAACCAAGGATCCTTCACGTTGTGAAGTAGCACTTGCTGAGATAACTGGCATGCTTTTGTAGAAAATGTACCCAGAAACAATGATATTTTTTGAAAGTACTTTGCATCTTCATATGTATGTCTTACTCTTACACTCTAAATCATCCCATGATTCATAATGCTGTTATGTTTTAAAATATACACATCTATGTTTTGATAAACATTACTAGTGTATGGTGGTCAAATTGCCATGTGGTAATACAGCAGTTCATGGTAGATTTCAGTATCCCTGTGTGAGTCCAAAGAACATGTAAGATTAAGATTCTGTTGTTTTAGGAAGCATTTATGGTTAAAATAAAATTGTTGCTCTTCTAACTTTTGACTTATGCATGTAAGAATCAAATTCTGAAGAGTAGCAAAATGTAGTGTCACTGTTTTCCTCAAGACCTATGTAACTTCAAAGCATGCATAGGTTGTGTATTGCACTTGAGAGAATAAATGTATGTTGTTGTGAATAGTCTTATAAACACTTCTCCTGTGATCAAACTTAGACTTTATTGTTGCATAGAACCTTAATTTAGTAAGCTCTCGATCAAGAAATGGTCTTGATTTGGAATAGGTATGTAATGAGTACTAGGAACTGGTAAACAACAGCAAGGAATTTTAAACAAGCATCAAATGAGAACTTTAGAAATCCTTATTGTCCTTGTAGCTACTTTTAAAGTTACTCTATTCAGTTTTCTGAGATGAAGACATTGACCCCATATTGAAACTGAACCTGAAAGCCAAGGAATTGATTTGTGTGTGTGTGTGTGTGTGTGTGTGTGTGTGTGTATTGATTGTATATTGAACATAGAATCAACCTAATTATTATATAAACAGACCTTCTACAGGATCACAGATCACAAAATTTTTCAAAGCTCTGTGTGTGTCTATAGATCATAGCATAGACAAAATACACACCAATCTAAAGTTTAGCAAATGCAGTTTGAATGACTTGTGGAAAGTACCAGTCTATTTTACAATGTATATGCCAGGGTCTTAAACTCACCGCTGGGCCAAGCTAAAAAGGTAACATCTGATTGTGATATTACTGCAAGACAAATAGTAGCATGCTACTCTGCTTGAAAACATAATGGCTTTATACTATAACCTTTAACCCTGAAATGATGCTTGAGTGGACCTTAACTCCTAAGTGAACATGCCTGAGTAAATAAAACTGTGGTTTCACATAACAGAGAGATACATTTTTTAGATCCTTTGCTGATTATATTGTGTGAAGGTCAATCTTCTGCCCCATTTCTGAAAGTCAGGTCAGAATAGAGATTTTAGGGTCACTTCTTCAAGTATCTAAGCCATTACAATGCACTAATAGGCCCTGATAGCTCATTTTATAAGTTCTTAGCATTAAGCTGGACATTGTTTGGACTCATTTCAAATCCTACACGTACCCTGCAGGTTTAATTAACATCTTTTTAAATGGATGTTTTTTAGTTATTTTGAATTAAAGGGCTTTGGTTTAGTTTGTCACTATTTACTATCATTTACCATGTGTAAAGACATAGAAAATTTATATTCACTTAACTCAAGGTCTCTACTGGTTTGAAATTGAACTGTTAAATTTATTTTTTTCTGATGTAAACACATCAAGAGTGTCGCATTGAACATGCAGTGGTAGAATAGTTGAATACAAGTACAAAGTGGTTTGGAGTGGAAAATTTTAGCTACCCATTCAAACTGAAGTTTTGCACAGTGGAATTTCAGATTATCGCCTCCTGCTCTGTGTAAAATGCCTTTCTGTGTTACTTACGTCACTGCTATGAATCTTGTTTAAAGGACGCTGACATCAATTAATTAGCAATTTCATTAGAATGATAAAGCAAACGTGTAATTAGGGAGCACATTTCAGTTTTCCACTGAGGTAAACAAAAGCATATCAAAAAGGACATAATGAATTCAAGTTGAAATAACATTTTTTTGAGAACATTTGAGTGCAAGAGATTTGAAAATAGTACAGAATGGGTAAGATTGAGGCAGGATAGCCACAAAAGAGCACTGCAAATGAGAAGTATGTTGACCTCAAAACCAGAATCACACACACACACACACACACACACACACACACAATATTGGATGCTCTTGAGAAAAATGCATTTTTAGTAAAAGGAAGGATGCTAAAACAAGTTCAAAGTAAGTATGAGTTCAAAGAAGAGAAATGGGTTAACATTTTAAATTGTAAAACTAATCTTGCCTTCAAGAGGATGCTTCAAATTTAGCATGTACTGGTTTCAGAAAATATTTTTTTGTAGCAGATCTTCAAGAGTAGTTAGTAATTGTTTGGAAACTGTCTTGGCATCATCTCTCCCAGCCTTGTGTCTGGACTAATGTAAAAATTGTGCTACTAGCAATAGCTATCTGATATGTAGGGATTCAGGATGCAGACTGAATTTGTACTGCTCATCAGCAGGTAAGTTAATTACTCCATGCATCTGGAATGTTCTGTCTTGGTGTGGTTCCTTTTAGACTTTGTGAGAAAGTAAGCATTTAGAAAGATAGTTGGTAGGTATATGCTCTGTGCTGTGAATTCATAGAGCTATTGCGTCATCAGATTGACCATTGTGAGGACTTTTTGGTTTGTGGTTTATATGGCAGAGTAATGCTGCAGGTGAATTGTTATGTCTGGTGTGTCACATTTATGATCTGTTCTAATTTTTTTGTGTAGACCATGTATCACTTTCTTCCTTTGTTCCACCATTTCTTATATCTGTAGTCACTTGTCATGCTGGTTTTGCTGCACTTCTGTCTGCTTTGGTGTTCTGCTTTCATTCCTTCGGTCTGAAAGGAATCCTGACTTACCTCACACTCCAGAAAATTTCTTAGCTGAGCAAGAGCCATGTTCAGAGACAGTGCACTATAGTCATCCAGAAAACATGTACTCACTGTTATGGTATATGTATGGAGACTTAGTTCCAGAATAGTGCTTTCTGTGTGTAGATAAATCCAAAGATTCAGCACTGCAGTAGTGGATGGCTGCAGCATGCTCCATGACAAACTTTTGAACATCCAGAAATGGTTGGTAGTTCCACAGATTCTTACCATTGTGTGGTTTCGTTTGGTAATAACATTGACATAATTAGAGAATTCACCGGTAAAGGATTTTGTTTTCTAAATGTCATGCCTCAAACCTAGCTGTGTTCATTTTGATTAACATGCCATCCATGAGCTTTAAAAAAACCCCAAAACCGTAAACACAACTATTTTCATGTGCATACAGCATTGTTTGATCATCTTCTTTTTAAACACACTGGAAGATATAAGTAGTATGTAACCTAGGGGATTTTATTCAAGAGCTCCCTCTTCTATTGCCCTATTGCCTTTACTCTCCCATAGTCTACTTGCTGTTCCACAGTAGTTTACCTCCCCTACCCTTGTCACAGGGGTCATGGCCAAGAGCTGGGAAATGTATCAGGTCTGTAGTTACCTTGAGAAGGAGAAAGCAGTAACAGTCCTGTTCAGAGCAGCTTATCCATAAAGGTGTAAGTAGATACTTAGACTAAGAGTTTTTGTTTTTTTTTTTTAAGGAATGTGGATTAATGCAGGTGAGGACTATGTAACCAGGGTGATGGAATCAACCAACCATGGATGCTGATATACTTCTTGTACAGCCCTATCCAACTGGACAAGAAGTCTGGGAACATGAATCAGTGTATTCTTTGATCTGTATTTAAGTCTTTAGGTAATCGTTAATGCAAATGAAACAATAGACAAGGTGTTTCTGTCAGAAGAGGATGATGGAGTGTGATTTCGCATAATCAACTGAGAAAACTGACCAGACTGCCAAGATTAAGAGCTGAGTAGGTAAAAGGTAATTCTGGCAGGGGGAGATCACGACTACCAACTCACTGACCACCTACCCAAATGATACCACCTACTCAAAAGAGAACAATGGAAAAGGACAACTGAGTCTGTGCAATAATTTACATAAGAAGCAAGTAAATTTGCACCAATCACCAAAGAGAGTAATATTGAATATGTATGAGTAAAATGAATATGTATATATTTGATCTATATAAATTACGTGGAACAGGTGGAAGGTATGCACGTTAGGTGGAGCGATCCTCCATGCATCTGGTGCCGTGATTAAAGAATTCCTGCCTTTTAATGCTACATTGGTGTTACAAAGTTTATTCTTCCTGATTTCGGTGACAACTACACACGACTGCATGTGGATGTCAGACTAGAGTCTGTGCTTTGGCTTGGCATAGAATCATAGAAGGTTTGGGCATGGTTTTAAAATTTGTTAGCTAAGCGCATTCTTAAACAAAATAGGAAAGCAACCTCCAGAACGTATTAGTGCTTCTGTACTCAGTTAACTTCAGCTTTGAGATAATTGAATTATGATCTTTTAAGAAACATGCCTAAGTTAAGGTGCTTGTGAATGGTAAGGTAGGCACTGGTATTGTTCCACCATACACTAGGCTGATCTAGCAGCTTGCTGCTGCTTAATGGAGGTAGCCCTGTTTTATATCTTGTGTAGCTCCCAATGCATGATCATCTACTTCTATTGCTATGCCTTGTTTTGGCTCTTAAGCTTTTGATACCAATCAGTCAGTTGGATCAGTTGGTTGATCTACTGGAAAAATTAGCCCACCATGAGAATGATTATTTTGTTTAGTTTTGTTTTTTTTCAGATTAACAAACCTATCTTACACTCCATATATCCTCATTATTACAAGATCTGACACAGAGGAGGTCGCTGTTTATGTCTGAAAGAGGGAGGAACCGCTTATTTCGATTGTTGAATTGGTTAGACTGAAGTAGGTGTAGTCTGAAAGCACATCTATAACAGATGTTTGTTCTGGAACAGACTTTTCTGATTTACTTCAGGCTGGATATTAGCTCAGTTAAAAAGATGAAAACATCAGCCAACTTCTTATCTCGTTAAAAGCAAGCTGTTAATCTCTTTTAGCTTTTTGGGTCTAACAGTGTATAAAAGGGGACTAAAACATATTCTTATTCGTCATTATGAGAGGCAAATGTAGCTATGAGTAAATAAAGGCAGCACGTTTGTGTGGTAAGAATAAAATTATATTTTTATACGGTCACTTTGCAGAGTAAGACTGCAGTTTAATTTCTTCCAAAGCAAGAAAATTAATAGGTCAAGAGGGGAACAGCTAACTTCCTGAAAAGACTGAGATCAGAGCATGTAGGCCTCTACAAAAGTCTTTTATTGTTCTCTGTACTCCCCATCTTAATATTCAAGGAACAAGAGCTAAGAAAATATTATGTACGCATGTTCAGTATTTTTCAAAATGAGAATCTTGACTGTTGCAGTCTGAGGGCACAATGAACACTGATTGCCTAAAAAATTATTTTAATAATTCAACCTTTTAGCTTGAGGTTTAGGGCAAAGTGGTTTGAAACCATTACATTCCTTTTCATTTGTTGTATAACCTAAAATGGATAAACTAATTTATGCTTTTGGGGGATGTAGATTAAGGTATACTTTGTGTCTGGGATGAGGTATGGGACAATAAGTTTAAATCTCTAATTATTTGAAATTATTATACTTATAAATCCCTGAAAATATGTCTTTAAAATAATTAAAAAAGAATTCTGGCCATTGCTACTGTATCAAATGCCTCATAGACACCTTCAAAAAAATCACTCTCTTTACATGTAAACTCTCTCTTTTAGCATGACCGTGCAATGAACATTCAAGAAAGAGTAGTTTATAACTGATTAAACGCTTGTAGTCTTTCCCTCCTGCTTCGCCCCACAGAATCATAGTTTCGAAAATGCAGAGTTGTGGACTCTTGACATTTCTGTATTTTATTGCCCTTAATTTCTCTATCATTTTCATGCTTGTGTTTATTCATTTCCATTCCCTGCTCTTCTTGGACTTCCACGATCGTTCCCCCCCACCTCGAAACAGTGGAGAGGAAGGCTTGCGGTGCATCGGAGTGCTAATTACTTTGGTGTTAGGAAGTCTTCTCATTACACCAAAGGGCTCAATGTTTGCATCCATTCTTAAAGTGCCGTAGGTAATCATTATCCTGTATGTTTCAATTTATAGAATTCATTGTGGTCAGATTAACTTTAATTCTTCCCACTTCTTCTCCCCCCTCCCCACCCAACTAGGGCTTGGAGGGTCTCGCTTCTCTCAGGTGTGTGAGCCCTGGCATTGTTCTCTTTGTTGACTCTGAACAAAGGTGGTAGAGAATTGCATACTTGTGAGTTGGGGTAGTAATGTTTGTTTGCTGGGTTTCAGAAGAAGCTGTTTATTTTGGTAGGCAATTTTCACGTGTGACAAGGTGAAATGTTGAGAAGGCAGCCCCTCATCAGTGGACAAACAATTCCTAAGAATTTAGCTAATGGCCCCCCTTCAGTGCAGAGAATAGATGGCAACAATTGTACTTCCAGACTAAACCAAGAACTACTTGTTTGGCTGCTAGGTGTTAATGCAAATTTGTTCTTCAGCTCATTCAACCCTAGGGCTCCCATCCTTTGATTTAATTAAATGTAATTGGTTACATTGCTCCTCCCAGGCCCCTGAGGTGTTTTTGTTTATTGCTCACTCTTCGCAATAATGCTTCAATTCAAGGCACAAAATGCTCGATAAATAAGAGCTCTTTATCCTGTGTTGGATTTGCAGGGAGATTATTCCCCTCAAATAGTTTGGTTTTACTGTTAGAAGTGAATGACTAGTGAAATAAACTCATTGGGTGGCAAACCTAGCATATCCAGAAGCAAGGAAATAAGAAGGGTAAATTAGATGAGATTAGAACAAGAAATGAAGCTGTGATGTTAAATTAGTAAGGGATTGCAACTGGTGGTGTAAGAGCCATTGACACTTTTAAATGATACTTCAATTAATAGGATTGCTATTGATGAACTAGTATATTTTGAGGGTTACTTTTTCAAAGTTTGTGATTAAATTGCTTATGCATTTTTATTAATGTAAGGTAATTTAAATAATGAATGCATCAGGTAGCAAAAATTGACCTTAGGAAAATATTTAGCATGTTTTTCTAACTGACAATAATACCATATTTGGTCTGGATAAGTATGTTATTCCATTTTGGATTTAAAAAATTACAACAGTTAAATGCTTTCTTTAAAGGGGAGGTTTTCTTCTATTTAAAACTAACACGTTATCTGTTTGTAAGTGCATATGCAGTGTATTTCATTGTTTAGAGATGGCAAAGAGCCTCAACAACTTACATTGTGAAAGTCCCTCTGCTACTGTCCTAAAGATAACTTTGAAAATTTTACATTTATCAATATCTTCACTTTCAGCATTTAAGCACTCTTGCATCCAAGTGGTCTTTTTTTTTTCCTTTCCACAGTGCTGAGAGAAAAGGCATCTTACCATCCCTAGTGCTTCTGTCTTTATTCAGGCTTTGCTTTCTCTCGTAAGACCAGATGGGACATGGTTGATTAACACACCTGGCTCTGTAGGCATTAGTGTCACAGGATCACTCAGAGTAGCTGGTGGAAAAGAATGAAACTCCATAATAGATTGAGTTTGATTTCATGAAAATTTTAAGCCCATCTAAAATGGCTCTGCTGCGGAAGGTGAAGACTGCCCTTCCTGTTCTTCCCCGCAGACTCTTGTTTCCATTCTGTCTCATCACCAGGCTCAGGCAGTAAAAGAATATGAACAGCAAGCGAAGAAGCAGGACTAAAAGTTTAGATCAAGGGGGATGGCAGAACTAAACGCTTTGGGCAACACTGCTGATGTAGGCTCACATCCTTCTTCTTTGGCTGAGTGTTTCATGCTCTCATGCCTCACCCTGTGATGGGACCATTCGGTGCACTCTTTCTGGAGAGCCCGTACAAGCTGGAGGATGGACCTGCCCCCACAATGTTATGAGTGGAATTGTTCCTTCTGTAACCAAAATGATGATGAAATTGTTATGTATCTTAGTTTTCAGCATTGGGGTGATGGGATCGAATCAGTTAACTACAAAATGCAACCACGAATGCTGCTGTGTTCTCTTCTGTACAGCCCTACCCAACTGAACACTAAGTTCAGGACAGTGAGAATAGTATATGGTCTGTAGTTTTAAGGTCATTATTAATGTAGCTAAAACTATAGACAATGTGCACCTGTCAGGGGAAGAAGATGAAGGGTAATTCCGTGCAACGGACCAAGAAAGTTGGCTAGGACTACCAAGATAGAGAGCCCAGTAGGTAGGAGGTAATTCCGGCAGGGGGAGATCGTGACCACCGACTCATTGACCACCTACCCAAATGATACCACCCACTCAAAAGAGAACAATGGAAATGCACAACTGAGTCTACGCAGTAATTTACATAGGAAGCTAGAGAATTTGGACCAATCATTAGAGAAGATGTTATTGATTATGTATGAATGTAATGAATATGCATGTATTTGATCAATATAATCTGATTGGAACAGGTGCCTGGTATGCACATTAGGTGGAGTGATCCCCCGTGCATCCGGCGCCATGAATAAAGAATGCCTGCCTTTTAACACTACATTGGTGTTACGAGGTTTATTCCTCCCGATTTCGGTGACACTTCTGGTGGCACTGGGCATTTCAGTGATACTCATAAGGAGTTTTCCTTTTTTTTAATAGTCCATTAAATTTTCCACGCGCAAAGTTATTTTATTCTTGAGCATGGTATATGTTGGTGTGGCTAAACCATCAGCCTGCGCTTGGAACTTCCATGGAGACAAAATGGAGAGCAGACTGTTAACAGTTGTTAAATCAAACAAATTTCGCTCAGGATCCTGTCACTGGTAGGGCTGAAATAGGTGAGGGTCAGGTGAATTCGTGGCAAGGTCAGTGTGAAACAGTGAACCCAGATGAGAGCAGATTTGAAGGAGAATTCTGTTACGGAAGGCCTGGGAAAATGAATGCTAAATATTTAGCAAACTAACCGAAGGCTAACCTAAAACACAGCATCTCAGTTATTAATTTAATCATCTATCTGATGGCGAAAAAATATTTTGTTTTGGAAAAGTTGTCTCAAGTCATGGCAAACAACTGCTGCTGTTACAGGAATTGTAAGGCTAACACAAATTTAATGCTTTTCTGAAACCTCTAGAAAAAAACAGAGATGCTGAGTCACTAAGGTATTCTAGCCATAGTAAGATGATAGCACTCATCTTTCTGACAGAGTATCAGTCCCGGACTTAACTCTAAATGGACACTCATAAAAAAAAATTCAGCTATCAAACACTTAGGAAATCCTGTAAAACAAGATAATCTATTTCTCTGCTTTGTTATTCAAGCCTATTTTTTCCGAGTATTTTACTTGGATTTGAAAATATTTATGTAATTTCTTTTTATTTAAATATCAACAGAAGGTCATTTTAAAAGATGTTGTTTCTCATTGTCCACATAGTTTACATCCACTTAAGTAGAAAAAACAAGTTTCATAGTCAAAAGGCTCTATTTAAAGTTATCACAATGTAATAAGATGCCTCTTGTATATTATATAAGACCTGCTTTCACTAGGTGAAGTGTATTTATATTAATAAAATAGAAAAAATCATTATGTGAATAGAAGGCCCTATTCAGGAAAGGTCTTCAAATTTCTATGTGGGGTCAAAACACTTTCAGAACTATGAAATGGAACATAAGTAATATTCCTGTTCCTGAGCTGTTATAGACAGAAATAAAATTCTTAGAAATATAACTGTACTTATAACCCACAGCCAGATAATGGCATTCATTCAGCAAAGAAAAAGAATGAATTTCTATTCAAGTCATGGCTAATCTGAACAGCACCCTAAAGCCTGGTACTAGAGCATTGTAAAATGGCATGAACCTACCAAAAAGAAAAATGGATAGTTGGGGTTTTTTTTCTCCTCAGAATTTCTGGTAAGTATGTCTTCACTAAAAAGAAAACATTCTTTATTATATCAGTCGAAATCGTAGGTAAAATTTATGCTATTTATTGCTTCATTCTCCATCCCGCATACAAAACAAATAGAACATTTAACATGAATTATTTTAACTTCAGAATATTAGGGGTGTTTTTGAAAATTCAATTCAGCAACGTGGATGTAGATCCTCAGTGAATATTTCGCATTGTGATCAAATTGAAGCAAGATACCTATCATCATGAGTTAATGGTTTGGGTTCAATGCTTTCCACTGGAGTCCAGTGCTATGCGCAAATACATAAACCATATGAAGAACGCATAAAGAAGCATGTGTACTGCTGCTTTTTAGACATGACACGTATGTTCTTCTCACTTTGCAAGTTAAGTTTTAACAGTAGACATTTTATTTAAAATTTTATTTAAAATATCTATTACTATAGGGGTGTACTGGCTTCAGTGTGGCTTACCCATGCACCATCCTCCTTCTGGAGGTGTGCCTTCTCTGGCCTTCTTCCAAGCACATGTCTCCAACATCATCTTCCACATGTCTCCTCCATTTCTCCTCCTCCAGTGGCTGCCAACTCTTTCTTAAAAGATGTCTGAGCAGAAGTGCTATGTGCTCCTTTGGTTGAATTTTTGTGGGGGAATGGGTTGCTCCCACCAGTTTCAGAGGCAGCTCTAACTGCCTGGCACAGGTCAGTTCATGGCCTTGTCCCACGCATTTTTTTCCTAGAGCCCCCTGTTACCAGACCCTGCCCTTTATGCTCAGTACATGGCACTATTCCAGTACAGTAAGCATAGTGGTTTTTCCAACACATCCAGAGAAGCAGATTCTGGAGGATATTATCTAGCTAGGGGAGAGGTGAAAGCAGAAGTTATTTAAGATTGCTTGATGTCACCTATCTATTTTAGTGGTAGTTGCATCACAGGATTGTCTTACAAAACTGATACAGTGAAAATAGTTAGAAAAATATCTATTATTGGGACAAGTGCTCGTGTAATTGCCATGTTTTTCTTTTTTATGTGTTTGCACATTTTATGGAACAGCGGCATATGCAATAGACATGTGTTGATCTATTGATATATATCAGTATGAGGTTGATGTTGAATTTTTGCCTTAGCAAGTTGGGTTAATTTTTTGTGTCTGAAGAGGGAAATGAAAATCTAGATGAAAGAGCACAAGACTGTCTCATACACAGTACTGTAGGCAATATTAAGTTAGAAAGTACACACAATTCTTTTTCATCTTATTGTGAAAAATTTCTCTAGGCTGAGAGTGCCGCACAACAAACGCATTAAATGACAAACATATACAAATGTTACTTTGCCATGTAGAAGCTGTGGTGAAGTTTGTGTCCCATTTGTGGTAGGCTATCGATTTATCAGTCAGAACGTATGAATTAATTATCACATTGTGGCCTGCATCAGAAATAAAACTAGCATGAACTCAACGGATGAAGAATGGTGGGGGGTGTTGGAACACAGCTAAGTCTGGGCTGGAATATTAATTGCAGGTTTCCTGAGTTGCAAGTATTTTGCTGTGGGCTTTGTTTTTTAGCTATAACATCGCATTAGTGAGAATTCACATACTGTGGTGATGAGCGTAGTATAATATAAGGATTAGATAGGAGCTGAAATAGAGCCAACTGCTGGGCTCTCTTGATACAAGTCATACAGCAATTGCTGTTCCTATACTTCTCAGTTGTAAGCCTGGATTTTCAATAGAAGTGCAAAACAATTTGAGTTTTGTACAGCAGTGGGGAAGCAAGTTTGTTGAAATCTTCATATACATTGCAGATTTCCCACCCCCACCTTCCTGTCTTCTGAAGAAACTCAGCTTTCATCTTGTTTTCTTCTTCTGGATCTGCTCTGTCATTGGAAGAGCTATTTTACTAGCATCATCTTCTGTGAATATTCCCCCCATTCCCTCCCAGCAAAGGAAGGAAGGGTTGTTTTATCATCTTTACTCTCTGAGGTCCTGCTTTTTGGAAGTGGTGCTCAGAAGCATTCCTATTCTAATATTTTTAATGAGGCATATTAAATTATTATGGGTGAAGCTGTTGCCAACAGGAAGATGATGTTTCTTGCTCTACTAGCAGAGTCTGTTAGAAACTACTGCCTGATACTTCAGATTGGGTTGCAGTTGCATATCTACTATGTCCTTTGCTTGGCCTAGGAATGTTTCCAGGGGTGTTCTGAATCATAGGTACACTTATGGACCACCTTGGTTCTTTACAAAAGCTCTGTTTAACCAGGCAAGAGTCTGTTTTATTGAATAAAAGTATTTATTGCATAAAGGCAGAGGGAATTTCTCTTGAAGTCTTTGGAATGGGACATAATACTTTTTGAATTGTTGTATGATGATAGACCCTAGATTTACCATGCCAGATGGCAAATGCCAGCCTGATCTTCATTGTTCCATCTACAGCTTGTTTTGTTTCTCTCATTGTTTTTCTATGCGCAGAGTTTAACCCATTGAGATTCGGAAATAGGCTCTACCATTATACGATTCAAAGAGTTAACTTACTCTTGATGTGACAAAACAAAAATGCTATATTTGGTGCTGATAAATCATATTCTACAATAATTTCCTTAAGTAACTCACTCACTTGAAGACTAATCCATTGTTACAGGAGCTAGTTGTCTATTTCTTGAAAATCTGGTTAATAATTGTAATATTTTTATGAAATAATGAAGTTGGTAGAGAAATGCTAAGTATCTGGAACATGGAAGAAATCTATAAGGAATATAAACTAGCTTTTTTTTTTTTTTTTCCCCCTCCTTAACCCTATAATGTCTGCCAGTTTTGTATAATTTAATTCATTCTGTTAGGTCTCTCTATTTACTTTATACAATACTAAACCAGATGCAGACAGTGTCACTGCTGCTTTCACACCTCTGCTTCTCAATGCTCCCTTCAGCATCTTAAGTCTATGGCAAAATTTTTTAAAGTATTAATTGTATTGTCTTGGTCGAAAGAGATGGAAAGTTCTCTATGTACTGTTGATGTTATTGCCGTTCCTATGTTGTGATATCAACACGGCTCTTAATAAATTCTTCATAAATATAAACATCATTAAGTCTTTTGAACAACTAAACATTGACTCATGAATTTACATAAACACTGCTAATGAACACTTATTTATTATTTTGCATCTCTGCAATTTACTAACAGATTTTCAAGACAATAGTCAATTTTGTGATCTTAATTTTATAAAACCACTAGTATTTTTTTGTCCCCTTCAACCATTTAATATGTAAATTAGGTATTCTCAAGCTTAATGTTATTCATTTTTTATAAAACAAATACATCATTAATCTGATTAAGTTCTTGGATGAGAGTGCTGTCCTCAGATCATTGTGGATCATTTATTGTTGGGCATACATCCAAAAAAATAGATTCAAGCATGGCACTTACAGTCTAGGTTTAGCAGAACTGTTGAAACCCTTAAATGGCATTTTTAGAAGAATGGAAAAGCAGTGCTTACTTGTAATGGCAAGCATTATGCAAAACTTAGTAACACTTCTTATCCTTAACTGCAGCTCACTGATAATAATTCAGAGCTTAGAAATTATGTTGTTCTTTGATGCATTTTAAGAGCATAATATAATAAAGTGAGCTTAGCGTATCCTAAATCCTGTCATTATTGAAGTGTGCTGGTCACCATGAGACACATTCTGCCAGCAGCACTAACCACCATACAGCTGCAGTCCCCTTTATTCTGAACCCTGAAGTTGGCTGTGGCTTCTCTGTTAACAGATGACTTCAGGTCATCTCCAACACCCACAAGAAACAGCTAACAAGAATACAAATTTTGGTGTGTCCTTGTGTTGGAAAAAACCTGACAACTTTTCACCTGTAGTGAATTCATGACTACATGGTATTTTCTAATCACTGCTGTTAGAACTACATTGTTCCACATCAGATCAGATTGTAACGCTTTTTAAAATTGCTAGACAGTTGGGTTCTTCTGTTTTCCTAATGTGAAGTCTATTAAAAAGGAGCTCCATTTATGTGTGCTCTGATACCTTTGGTAAAGGCATGAAATCTGGTTGCATTCAGCAGTAGTTGTGCAGCTTCATGGGATTCCGAGGGCTGCTTTAATAAATTTAGAAAATAATAATTGGTGATGTTATTACACAAGAAGAAATAAACTTTTTAAAGTTTTTAGGTGAATTTTTTTCAAAAGAATAACAATCATAATGTCTTTATCATAAGTGGATGCAACTCTGAAAACAGAACGTTTTGGTGAATAAAAATAAACTTTTTTACTTGCTGTTCTATTTCCACACTGAAAACTAAGCCTTCTGTGTTCTGCAAAAGATATATAGCAAAAGTCTATATAGATTTGAAACAAGAATACTTTTTATCATTAAATCAAGATTTACCATTTAAGTTTTTATGTGAGGGACACAGGAGACTTTGGGTTTCAAGTGGAGGGTAATTAATATTTGTTTAAAATATTCAGACAACTACATCAGCAGTACTGAAATCATATGGGAAAAATCATAATCATCTTACAAGGTGCAGACCTAAGGATCATATGCATTTTCTAAAATGTGACAACAATAATTTGTAAATTTTGTGTTTGAGTAAAATCCTAGTCATTCAAAATACCAACAAAATTAACCCAGGTCTGGGAGTACATGCACTTGGAAATAGTACCTATATATTAGAGTAGCTACACTTTCCTTAAAAATAAAAGAATTAAATGTGCTTTCTGTAACACCTGTACATTCTCTTTTTTTTTTATTAAAAATACTAAAATCTCCTTTTTAGTTCTCTGTAATGAGAGGATTGACTAATAAAGCCACTTATAAATTTTTATAGCTAAAAATGTCTTCCAAACAGTTAATCTTCTAAGAATAGGTTCAGGGGACATTTAATGTTTCAATTTGCTGCATTTTGTCTTTGAGACTATTTTAAATCTAGGACTAGAGCTTATAATATTTTAAGCACTATTATGATATTAAATATTTATCACTGATGTAGGTGCAGTACTGCACATAATTCAATGTCACAGTGTCACTGTAGATTAAAAGGATTTCTGGCCCAGGATGAGTGCTGTATAAAATTTCATTCTTAGACTGGAATATTTATGATTTTAAACGTATCAAATACATTTTTTTCATTGTTGTCTTGGAGAAAATGTCAGTTCAGCATAGATAAATATATATATTAAGTTTTAAGACAGAAATAGATGTCTTTTAGATGGGTGAACCAAAAAGGCGTGAATAGAAGAAATATGAAGTAATACAAATATTAATTAATGGCACAAGTAGTTCTTAGATCTCTAGTAAAGCCTATGGATGTTTGCTTGCAGATCTCACTTTTTTGACTGAAAGATTTTTTTAATATCTACAAAAAAGAAAAAAATAAAGCTTTTAGGCTCTGGTGCATTCACATCTTCTCCAGTTTTCTGTAGTACCATCTCCTCTTCTGTATGAACCATCTTCCACTTGAGCTGTCACCGGTTGACACAGGTTTCTTGTGCTGCCATGCAGCCAAAGGAAGCCTCAAGGCTCATGCTACTGGTACCTGCTGAAGCAGCAGCAAATGAAGTTCCTTTCCCCC
Source organism: Egretta garzetta (assembly GCF_000687185.1). Taxonomy (NCBI): domain Eukaryota; kingdom Metazoa; phylum Chordata; class Aves; order Pelecaniformes; family Ardeidae; genus Egretta; species Egretta garzetta. The sequence goes on from NW_009260133.1 coordinate 3,850,509, forward strand.
TAGTAGAAGGGGTGACAGCAGCAAGGTTACATCTGCTACATATATGCCCTTCTTGGGTTGTTTTGGAGGATCATGCCTCTGGTGAGTAGAGTCTTTTGAGAAGTGTGACCTAATGTAGGCTTTTCAAGTGTGACATTTCAGACCCTGTTTATTTTTAGTCAGCTGTCACTTACTGATTGTGCTCGAAGCATCACTTCAAAACCATAATGCCTGCACTTTGATCTGGGGATGAATTTCAACAGTATGGCTGACTACCACCAGAAGATTTGAGCCCACTTCCTTCCTTTTGTCATTTCTGATGCTTTTTTGGCCCCTAATTAACAAGTTTAGAGCTTGTTTCTTTGAATATGTTGTTGCAGAATTAAAAACTAAATAATAATAACTTTTTCTGTGGACCTTACTGTTCCATAGAAAATTGAGTTTGGAGTTAAGTTAATCTACAAAATGAATCCTTAGTCTGTCTATGCAGAGAGCTGGTACAAAATGGCTACTATTATCCTAGGCAAATTCCTTAGTTCACACACTCTCAGGGAGCAATATGGAAAAAGCTCAAATGAAACAAAGCAAAATCCTCCCTTCCCAATCTCTCATGTATCTTTGGAAAACAGGCTAAGTGAATATCTTACTTGCTTTGTCACCTGCTCTGACCTATTGGGCTGTACTCACACTTTATTCTTTCTCTGCTGTCTTGCAAGATGATGAATGTGAGCTGCTTTCTAATACTCTGTGAATATTTTACCTTGACTCGCTTGTTAAAATATTATTTGTATTAATATGTTGGTTTTGTTTATAAGGGAGATAATGAACAAGAAATGGAAGAGTTACTTGAGATGAACTACCGAAGTGAGCACTGCAGGGACAGTGTTGGAGCTGTAGTTTGTGTTGCGGTGTTTTTCCCCTCTTAATGACCAGATCCAGAATTATGTGGAAGTCTCTGTTAGAGAAGAAAATACAAAATCTTCCCCAAAACATCTGGTGAAACTAAATCTTTTGACATTTATTAGGGCTCCAAGTGTTCCCCAGAACTGTCATATCTATTAAACTCTGTATCGGAAGACTGGATGAGGGATATGGATGTATACTCTAACTCTTCTAAGTTTGAACTTACATAAAATCGGCACAACATTAATCATTAGAACCTAAGAGACACTTTGAAGTGGACAGGTTTGATATAACAATATATTGGTTTTCAATACTTTCTTATCAACTGAATGTGCGAAGGAAATGCTTCAAATGATAGGACATATATAAGCATGTAGGTGCGGTCTCTTTCTGATTATGTAAATCAGCGGTATTGAAGAAGAGCAATTTAACATTTTCCTGGAGCGAGGTTCTTGGTTTGGGAATTTAATTGCAGGTTTTGCATTAAACTGCTCTTTGTTACTCCTGTAACAATTCTGTACGTCTCTTTGATTTGTAGTTTAACAGGTTTAGTCACCACACTTGAAAGACATCACCTTCACACTGAGGTCAGGTAAGAATAAAAGGTTGCTCACGCAGAGCAGGCTGGCTATGACAGTGAGCAATGCAACTTGCCAGTTTGCCATTCGGTTTTGTTCTTAGAACCTATATTTGCTTTCCAGTAATATTTCAAAGAACGTTATTTGCCATAAACCAATTTTATAATGGCTAATCTCTGGCATAGCCTCACAGATTATGCAAATGACAGCAAAATTATTACTTTGCGTATTTTGTATTACACAGTAAAATTACAGACACAAGTTTAAAAGAAGAAAACAGTGTTTAAGCCAGCATAAGATAATATGATTTGTTTGTTGAATGCACAGTAAGGAGGCATATAGCAGGGACAGCAGAATGATAGTTGTTTCGCATGGATCAGAAGGAGTTTTGTGTTGAAAAGCTACATACTTTTCAGTATACTTCTATAAAATTATAGGGAAAACTTGTGTTTGATTCTGGTATTATAATTCTGTTATAACTGTCTCATCAGTGTTAGGCATTGTGGTGGCCTACTTCTAACTTTTTATAATAAAACTTGGTTTCTGTGCAGCTGTATGTTGGAAATCTAATTAAAGAAACCAGTTTCTAGGGCATATCTTGTCTAATAACTTACTTTCACAGGCAGAATGTGCTCATTCTGAGGCTCCATGGCATATCAAAACTGAACCTACCAGTAGCTACTACTTGGAAAATTAGATTTGGTAATTTATTTTTGCTACATCTTAAAAACTTTTCTTTCTTTATTGAGGCAGTGACTTCCTGCCTGGTACTAAATAAAAGCCTATTGTAATCCTGCCCTGTGAATAGCTTGAGGTTCAGCATTCTTTCCTCTTCTGTGTCAGGTTCTCTGTCCCCTCCACTGTAGAGGATTTTGTTTTATGAGGTAATGAATGGTGAATTGTTGATCTTCTGAAATGCCCCACTGGATCTTTCTGTTCAGAGCTCCACCCTGCTAGGACTGAAGTCCAATGCTTAGCATCTTGTTAAGTTTAAGCACTGTGTTTATGTGAGGTTGGACAATATCTGCTGCATTCGAGGGTGAATTTGCATGAAGAGTGTTTTGATGCAGATGCAAAATCTTACCTTTCTATATATATCTTACATAGGTCTTTTATATATCTTACCTGTCTATTTTTAGATGTGAACATTAGTGTGAATTGACCATCACACCTGTGTTAAAAACTGGATTATTTCAGTCCCTTCCTCCAGATTTTCAGTTATTACTGAGGAGTGTGCGACTTCGGTATCTCAAAAAGTAGTTATTCTGTATTGCATTACAAGGATGACTGCACAAAATTTAAGCAATTTTAGTATGAAAAGTTTCATGATCTTTGGAAAATTTTTAACTGTTTTTTGTTGGAAAAATCTAGTTGAATACTTAACAATAATTTTAAATTGGTCAAAATTTCAAACCTGCTGAAGCAGATACAGTTTTGACATTTATTTTCACAAATTGTTTTCCCATTTGTCAACCTGTTACACTGCAAGATCTTCACTGGTTCAAGTGTCAATGCTTCTAAGCCTGCCCTTGTTCATAACAACCAAAGACAGCTCTGTTTCCCTGGGACAATGAAGCACATAGTTTTCAGGATAAAACTTGCACAAGCTTGAAATGAAGCATTTGTGCTGCCTGGTTCTTTAACAATGGAAGAAGCTAATTTTAAGAGAAATGATTCTGCAGTGTATACCAGTGTCAGCTTTTGCAATCACCTATCAACAGTGACTAAGGATAAGAAATCACATGCCCATGAAAGACACAAGGAGGAGGAGAACGGGAAAAAAAAACCCAAACCCAAAGTAAGAAAAGAGCAATATGACTTAAATTGGAAATTGGAAATAAAACTTAAAAACTAGGTTTAAGTACTACAGCATATAAGTATAGGTAGAGATGTATACTACCTCATTGTATGCTAAACCTCCAGTAAATCTAGACCATAGCAGATTCAGATGGTTCATTTTCCACCTTCAGCTGTTTTATGACTTCACCCTAATCTTGGTGTCAAATATAGTAACTATGAGACTGCACAGTTAGATGATCTGGCTAGTCTGATTTTTGTTTTGGTAGGGTTAGTTTTCAGCTGGATCAGCTCCCTAATCCAACTTGCTGTGCAGTTGCATGGGAAATGTCGAAGAGGGAAAGAACAGGAAAGCTCCATTTTAAGAGCAGGCCGTGGTTAGCTCAAATTAAGTACAAATAAAGCTTTGAAGCTTCATCCTTAATTGTGGAAAATTCAGTAGATATAACAGGTAATTTGGGCCTGAACTTTTTGAGTGGGATGCAGTTTGTGCCATTGCTGCTTTTTCAGATGTGTGTTTACTGCTTTAACTATAAATATTTTATTAAAGTTTTTCTGTTTTTTTTTTTTTAAATAGTAGATGAACCCAAACTCAGTATTTAGATTCTTTTAATATATTTATCCCTGCACAAAATTCTTTGGTATACTTTTACCAGTGAGATACAAATTATTTGATTGCAGCAGTGTACTTCATGCATATGTAATTTATTTGTTCATAGTCTTTTGGCTACTTTTTCATCGTGGATCAGCAGTTTTCTTCCACTCCAAATGATCTTGAATCCATAATCTTTTAGTGGCTATCATTATGATACCTCTTCTTTCTGGAAGAAAGAAATAAGCTAGCCCACTTTTTCAGGCTTATGCATTTATGAACGGCTGAGACTATTTAACAACTTGCTGCTGCTGAAGGCTCTCGCATTGCACTTCTCTTCTTTTGAGCACCCTTTTCCTCAGTCCTTTTCCCGTTTCCAGCAGCATAGCAAAGTTACCTGCTGAAAGATGTTCTTTCATGAGTGGATGCAATTTACTAACACTGTAGAAAACTGTACAGTTTTATGTGAATTTAATAAATTAACTAAAGGAGATGTCCAACCACTACCAGCTTGTATGAACAGAGCGTGTGTCTTACAGGGCCATGTGGCCAGGGGAAGGGTAGGGGGCAAAGGGAAGGATGGGCCTTCTCTCTTTGATGGTGCTGTGTTATTTAATCAGCTCACTGAATCAGACCACTGTGATTGTTGTTAATTCAGAACACTTAGCCTGTGGTATATTGCAGTATTCTGGGCGTTTCCTGTGTTGTTTTCTCCTAACGCTCAGGTATCTTACCCTTCCTACCTATTGCAATAAAGTGGCATAAAACCTATGAATGTCTCGTGAATAACTATGCAATGTATTGTAGTTATTTTGAAGTAAATAAAATTTATAGTTAGAAAACTACTTGAGAGGGTTCCAACCACTCCCTTCTATGTATATGAAAAGTTTTTCGTTAAAAAAAAAAGTTATGATAAATTGAATTAAAAATTCAGATTTTACTTTTTGAAAATTTACTACTGCTTATTATTGACAGTATCCAGAAGAGTTGCAAGACAAGGCAAACGTTCTTTGGCTCTAAATATATGAAGGGGCTATAAAAGGGTTATAAAGCTTTACTTAGCATGACATTAGTAGCAAGTTAAGGACTAAGTTTACAGGTGTATGGTTTCTCACATATGCATAGCAATGTTTCTCTTGTCTGCATAGGACCAAAATTTCACCTGAAGTTTTGAAGACCATCATGATCGGCCATTCTCACTTGTCTTACACAAGTCAGAGAAGTTGTCTTAAGTTTCAAACCTATGACAACCCATGATACTATGATCAGACAAATTTTACTTTGTCACGGGCTAAGTTGCCGTGACGCAGGTGAGGTAATTGGCTGTGATGCAATAATTTGATTGAGAGTCTGAGCCCTTAATAATGCCGTTATACATAACTTCTTGATGAATTGACATACAGTTTTTAGAAAGGTGCATAATTTTTATTTAAGGGCCCAAAGAGATTGATAATCGACTATTTTGCCATACAACTCTTTCAAATAGTTAAGTATCTAATTAAAATGAGCATCTTATTTCTAATCTGAATTTTTCTAGCTCTGTCTTTTGCCTTTGGATTTTTTATTACTTTGTTTCTAGATTAGAGTGTTTTACTTTTTTGGGGTTTTATTGGCATACTTTTACCATTAATCCTTTTATATTTTTGTAAGGTATTTAAGTAAGAATAGCTGCTATTATAAACCTTTTCTGTCATGTCTGATTCTGTTTACACTTAGCATTTGAAATTTAGCAAGATAGCTTAACCTTCACCTATATAATATATCTATCATTAATTATTTTTATTTTTATGAACATATTTTTAAAGTTGAGATATGATTTTTGCTAAGTCTCACAGAACTTTGTAATACAACAGCAGAGGTTCCTCTTGTGGCTGAACTTAAACTGTCATTAAGAAGAAACAAGAAAAATTACATTCAGGTTGCTTAACAAGTCTTACTACTAACTGTTCTCATTTTCCAGAAAATAAGTTAACTAACAGCTTTGGTTTTATTCTACTTTTTAAAAAACATCTGTAAATACAGTATTTGGTTTCTCTCTTCTTCCTTATCCATTTTGTCACTAAAAGAACTAGGGGATATGTACTAGGAGAGAAGAGAGATCCTTACCTCCACCTACAAAAAACCCACTCTCATAGAAGAAGAGAAGGCAGAATGATTTTGGAATGTCATCAAAAGCTGAAACATATAACTTTTTTTTTTTAAATGTCAGTACAGTCACTTTTTGAAAAAATGTATTCATAATCTTTTTTTTTTCTTTGGCGAATATCCAGAAGGAACACAATGAGTAACCCAGTAGCTTTTTTTTTTTTTTTTTTTTACTGTGTTTGAGCTGTTATTCTTCTTACTATTAGTAATAAGCAGCGATAATACCTGATACGAAAATTAATCCCAGATTGCAGAATAAGCCTAGTGAAGGAATTTGCTTAGTTTTATTTGTTTATCTTTTACAAATTTGTTCATTAATTTGTAGTTTGAAATTTGGTGGAAGTGGGGTCATAATGTACTTGGAGACCTGGAGTAAGGTAAGAGTATTCTATAGAGAGAAGCACACAATATGCACTGTACTTTTAACTATGTAATATTTAAATAGATGTCATAAGTCTTTTCTTTAAATGCCTAAGAAAATTCTTTCTTACCATGCTGTGATGATAGCTATAACCCTGCTGTGCATGTAGGGGTTTTGTTTGGATTGTTTTTTTTTAAATTCTCATGGCATTCATAGCAAAAGGCATATACTGCAATGAATTAATATTTGGGCTTAGCAACTGTTCTCTGAGCAGAACAATATTTACAGTTTTCATACCGGTTTCTTCAGAAACCATGTTTTACATAAGTTAATTTCCCTTTACAGACGTATTCTGGCATCCTATGTACCAAATTCCTTCCCCCTGAAAAGTTCTCTATGTTTTATTGGTTGCAAAACATTTTTAACTGAGAGGAAAAAAATGCGAGTAATGGTGTTTTTAAAGAAAATATCAGACTCTGTGATAACCAAGGATATGCTCAAGTGGCATGAATACTTCAGTTCCAGATGGGTCAGCTTTAGGGGTCAAGTTGTGAAGAGAAAGCCATCACACACACTTCATCAACACCGTGGAATGAGAGACCAGTGCATTTACTGAGCAATGGATTTCCAGTGAGCGTATAAACTAATTGGTGGATGAACATGCCCCAGGAGCAATGATTTTAAGGTCATAGCAGGCTCAGTGAATTGTGCTGACTTACACTGTGTCTCACTGATAGCTGATCTTACCAATGAGCAGTTTAGAGGCATTCAAGCCTGAACTCCCTTCCATGTGCCTTGAATGGCATGTCAGCGGTCACTGTTTCTGACATCCTTTATATTTGTCCAGTCAGCTCTAAATCTTTAGGTTGGGCTTCAGCGTACTCAGGAAAGAAAGGAGAGAAGCAATTATTTTCAGTCATTGAGTTCTGAAGATCTTAGTGTTAATTATGCCAAACACGGTTGGTTCATCAACAAACTAGAAATGTTAAAGAGAGAAGAGAGAAGGAACTGATATTTTTGGTGACCAAAAGTATCTCAATTATAACTTCAGATTTCTTAGCTTTTACTTTATTTCTTCTTATTAATTTCATATTCCCTTTGAAAACATTAGTTGAGTAAATACCGATTTTTATATGATGTGGCAAATTCACCAGCTGAAAAATTGCTGTAGCATTATTTAAGAAATTAAATAGTGGACATCTCAGTCATATATCCCTTCCCTGCTTCTCATGTGGAACACTTTCTTTTGTTTTGGATAAATGTTTACTCATTCTTTGTCTACTGTGAGTACCAAATAGAACCATGCAGAGGTCCTTTTAAATTTGCAATCAATTAAGGAATGCTACAGTAGCTCTAATTCCCTTTTTTGGAGGGGAGAGGAAAAGCTAATTTGTTTTATGATTGTTAAGCCTTTGCTGAGAGTGTTTTCTTTAATCTTAATAGTAATTAAGTAGTTTAAAAACAACTTTGTTAATAATTTTTAGATAAAATTCAGCAGATGGTCTATTCAGCATTGCCTATGAGCACAGATATGTGTTCAGTGATCCTTATAAAGTAAAAAAAAAAAATAAGAGTTAACATGCTTTTGGCCTTAGCATTTAACATCTAATAATGATGACACTCATATAAAATAATTTTTTTAACCTGAACTTTTAGGAGTGTTTAAGTACAATCATTTAATTCTAAGTACTTGTGTATATATTTCTAAGCATACATATGTGTGTGTGTGAATTAGATAGTATGCACAAATATGCACATGCCTTGAGAACGTGGACTGAAAATAATAATAGAATGTTGTATGATTAATTTTTGAAGCAAACAATTTATCTTCTGGGGTGTGTGAATGTATGCGAATCTTCATCTAGGAAGTGATTAGCAGTCAGGTATTCATCATGATTATTTTTAAGACAGAAAAAAGCTTGATTCCATCATTTGGTGCAAATAGTACGATTTGCTTCAGGGAAATGGCTTGCTATGACCTTCCTATAGAACCTTTGTTTTCCTCAAAGCCCTCCCTTTAGCCTTACTGTCGTAAGGGACATTCCTACCAGTATGAGTTAGAACAAGCAGTAGGACTGGTTGATAGTCTCGTATACAAGTTTAAAACTTTACAAAACTGAAGTGCTTGGCATTTACTAAAATACCTATGTGCAGATTTGTTCCCACCTGTGTAGAGCTTCATGTTGTTAAATGGAAGTCCTAATTTGCAGGATTCAAATTTAGTTCCAAAAGTCACAGAACCTTTTAAGTAGATTTTACAATTGTTTAGCAAACATAGACCTTGAATATTCTTGGCAATTCTCCTTCTCAGATTAACAGGAAACAATCAGAGTTAGAATCAAATATGGAATTAGTTTATATCCTTGCTATGTGTATTAAAGGAAGCAATATTGTAATTAAAATGCAGATAAACATTGTGGAAATCTCGCATAACTGTAATAGGATGTCCTCATCATATGATTTCACTTCATTGTACTCTATTACTTTATCCTCTTGCTGTGTCTCTGCAGCTGCTTTGTTGGGGGATATCAATATTCAATTACAAAAATTAAGTAATCAAATCAAAGTTCTTTTATATCTTCCACAAATGACATTTGAAAAAAATACTGTTTCTGAACAGAACCAGAGCAAAACTGCTTCAAGAACTCAAAAGAAAAATGGCAGATTTTGGCTGTTATGATAGTTCTCTGGTGGCTTGAGAACATGTTATAATATTAGTGCTTATGCATCATCCTTAATACATTAAGAACATTTTAATCTAATGTTAGCTGTCAAAACCAGGAGAATTATGGCTCACAACCTCTTCCTTATTCCTAACTATTCAGCTAAGTAATAGTTTAAATGTCCCTATTTGACAAAATAGGAGTATTTTCCTGTATGCTGTTGTATATTATATGCCATTTTAAATTCTGGTTTTGTAGTGCTAACTGTCTCCCTTGGTGTGAAACAAAACCAGCATCTGTGTGGTGTATGACTTTTTTGTGTAATGAGGATAAGAAAGGTGGATCTCCTTTTCAAACCGTTGTGGGATCACTGAACATCACAATATCTGTGCTCAGAAATGAGGAAAAAAGTGCTAAAATAATTAGCAATAAAAACAGTGTAAGTATTAATACTGAAAATGGGAGAAGACTAAAATATGAGGAAGAAATGTATAAGCTGATAGAATTTTAGAAGTCTTGGATGATGCGTGAAAACCACTGTCGGGATTACAAATTGGACACTAAGAGTGTGGTGTTTAGCAACTGATTCAGTAACAAATTTATCAAGTGTAAGAGAGTACAGAAATAATGGGCAAAAAGCTTTTTTTATGATAATGTGCTAGCTGGCATGGGGGAGAATAAGTCAATGACAAAGTAGGACTTAGAAGCTTGGACTTTGCTCATAGAAGTGCATATGAGTTTGCAGATGAAAGTATTGAGAGAAAAATTGGAGGAGACTTGAAAGAATATTGACAAGAAGGACATGAAGGATTCTATGGAAATCTCCAAAAAGAACCTGGTAATGTACTGAGACATGAAGACTACACTACGGGGAAGAGCATTTTTTGTAGAGGTTCTTATGAATTCAGAAGAGAGAGAGGGAGAGAGGAGGCATGACCTATGGTACAAAAGTCTAGGAAGAGATCGAAGGGTGAAAGTGGAGAAAAAAATCCTTTCAATATAAGCAAAAGAAAGTTACTAGCATCTTGCTAAATGCTATTCTTGTAGTATGGAAAGTACTGGAAAGAAGTAACTGATGAAGAAACAAAAGTAATTTGAATAGGGTAAACAGAGTGGCTTGAGCCAATAAAGAAGACAGACAGGGTTGTAGAAAGAGATGGGGCAAGTAGAGCCGTATGGTAGGGCACAAAGCAAGAGTAATAATTGTGGTTATATTTGCTGTGTTTGAGAAACTCAAATCTTAAATTACAAAATGTGCCTTTACTTGACTGTTCCCTCCTTGTTTTTCCTCTTTCCATTTAAGTATTTTTTCTCTGTTTTTGCTCATAGTTGCCAATACTTAGATCAGTTTCTAATTCCTCTGTGTATTTATAATACAGCTCTTTTTTCTCACTATGTTCTTTCCTTTGCACAGTTGGTGTTTGCTTATTTTTGCTGGTTGTCATTTGAAATATCTTGGTATCAGTTTCCAAAGGCTTCTGTGTTATTTCACTGAGTACACTGTGAGAACAGATGTGTTCACAGTGTTTTCAATAGTGAATAGAATCCCCCAGTGAACTTGTGCTGCTGTTTTGGAAGGAGCTATATGTAATTGCAGAAAATATTACAGCAAGTAAATGGATGGCATCTCAGAGTGTGAGAGGTATGGATGGATGCAATCCACCTCCAGGATATATTGGAAAAAAGGGAGAAGGTATTAAACATTTTTGTCTTTGTGTCATGAACCGATAATGTTAGAATTAAGATAAAGCCTTAAATTTTCTTACTAAGAATGCTTCTGTGCAAAAATGTTAATATCATTGAAAGACAGCATTTACTGAAAGATGAAGACCAACTTAAGATAGAATCAAATATGGTGTTATTTTAAATGTCAGAAAAGAGAACTGGAAATAATTCATAAACAGTTTTATTCTGTGTTCTACAAATGTTAAGTGTAAGTGCTTTTCTGTGTTACCTTGTTCTTAGTAAATCTTCTCACTCAGTGTTATGTCCCACATTATATAATCTTTCATTTTATCTTTTCATTCTATCAAGGCACAGCATAGCTAGCTAATCCATCAGAAATCCCTTTCCTTATCAGTCACTCAAGAATGGTTATACCGTACAGTATGACAGCATTAGACATCACTTACTTTCCTAAACTACAGATTACTTGGGAGAAAAGTATTTTTTTGTGTTTGAGGATGCCTTGACTTTATGGCAACTTCATCCTTTGTTTTCTGTTTTTTTCCAAAATGACTATTTAATTGTATATAGCATTACATTTTTTTATAGACATACTTTCTGTATTATTTTTCTGCAAACTTTTGGATATTCCTGTCTTCTTCCATTGTTTATTAAGCATAGTGATTTAACAACATAGTAAAAGTTTTTTGTTGTTTAAGCTAATTTCCATCTTCTTAGATGAGGAGCTTTGATAATACTTTCAGATGTATCAAAGATCAGAGGCCTTGTACACCTTGACAGCCTGCCTGAATGGAGTTTTTGACACAGTAGATCACAGCTGCCTCTGGAGTTGTTATAAGATATTGTGTCATATTTTACTGTGGAGCTGTTAACAGGTATTTGACACTACATAGTCTTGGATTCTTAACTGATGGTATACCACATAGTACAGAAGTGTTTGCTATCAGACAATCCTTATGTTAAGCCATATGAGAATTTTAGTTTTATACCTTCAATGTCATAGTGGATTCTAGACTGATTATCATGAGTATTTAAGGCAATTTGCATAATTTTGACATAAAAAGGCCAGTCTGTCATGCTTGTTAACGCTTCTTACCAAGAACACTGGAAGTATTTTTACAAAGGTTAGTATATTTTAGATGGCTCTGTCATCATTGTGTGATAGTATCAAGTAAGAAGGGATGAGTAGTGATGTCCCTTGTGTTGTTAGAAATTTGTTTTTCCCGAAGAAAAATATGGCAAACATTAGGCAACCCTTAAACAGCCCAGGCTTGACTGGTGACAAATAGGTTTTATATACATATGTACTTAATTACAATTTTTTAAACTGAGAAATATTCAAAACCGAATCTCTGATTTATTCTGCAGTCATTGGATGAACATACTGCATTTTGCCAAATTTTAGTAAACAGTAAAAAGAAGAGGGTCTGAATGAGAAACTTCTAAAACTGCCAGGCTGAAAATACTGTATATCTCAGCTATTGTTTAACTTTGATTGGCATAAACAAATAATAATAGTAAATGTGATAAAATAAAAATAGGTAATGGATATATTTGGCTTTGTAAATTCTTTCAGGTGAATCAGGAATAATGGCATTATACTTTTTTCAAGCAAAAGTAACAGTATTATAGAAGTAAAATATGAGACATTTCACCGGGTCTCAACAAATTGTCAACAACAAAATTCCAATCAGGAATTTCTACATTAGTCAGTAAGAAGGGTCCAGCTACTGGAAAAGAGAGTTTCGTGTCTTCTATGCTGCTCAAACAAATTTCAGTGTCCTGAATTCTGTGGAGTGCACACTATCCCTTCTGTCCTTCAGGTAGCGCTCATAACCTCTGTTGGGCATTAAGCTGTGTACAGCTCTTGTTTTCATGGGTTTGGCTTTTGTTCTTTTTCTTGACTGTAAGTCTAGGCAGCTCATAAACAAACATGTAGCAGACATGGAAGGATGTGCAAAATGCATGGAGCTCTCCAACTGAACTTTTGGGATACTGATGAGTATAAGAATGCTACCATTACCTCTCGTAGTGAATGGGAAAAAAACTCTCCAAACTTACTTCTCTGGAAGTCTTATTTGTTGATATCATTGTCTAAATGCCTTCTTTCTTGAGAAGGTAGTGGTATTTTATTAATTGAATTTAGTTGAAATACTCATTTCAGTGTTCAAGAGTTGCGGCACTTCTTAAGTACTAAGTGAGGAAGGTATATAATGTGTATATTAATTGGCCAGGAACAGGTTTTCAGAGAAAAAAGAATTGTCATATATGGTAAATAAATGAGGTGAGAGTTGATTATTTGCAAAGCAATAAAAGTTAGCATTAATGGTTCCTGTATGGAATTTATTGTTTACTGTACATTTTGATTTTAAATTATTCTTTGAAAAGATTACTTCATAATTTTTGGTGGGCTTTTAAACTAAAAACAACCAGTAAAATGAATGAAGGAGGAGGAATCCAACCTAGGGGACTCAACTTAGGAAAACACAGTGATACTTCTTCTCATACCTTCAGTATTATTTACACTGTTGCCTCAAGTAGACTCTTTTAGAGAATTTTTGCTGTTTGAGCTACAAAGCAGGGAAGCGCTGTTGCTGCCATGAGCACCTCCTATTTTCAAAAGTTCTCTTCTTTCTGCATTTCTTTCTCATCTGGAGAAAGAAGGCTTTGTTCTACATTTTACCTTGCTGATCTTTCTGTATTACAGACCTATTTTTGAAAAAAAACTAGCCCTGGCACAAAAAAACATTTCCAAGGACAGTGCAGTATTTAAACTATGTATACAAAGAAAATTTGAGTCAGTTAATTGAACTTAAAGAGAAAAATAAAGTGAAAATTAGGGATTAGTGTTATCCAAAGGTCACTTTATCGCACTAAGTGTTGCAAATATTCTTTTACTGATATTGGCACAATGGGGAGGATTGTGGATGTATTGGCATCTGTACTTGTGGAACTCACTGTCTTGGTGCTGAAAATCTCTAAAGTTTTATTAGCAGACTTCTTTATTTATGTAGAATCATAGAATAGTTTGGGTTGGAAGGAACCTTTAAAGGTCATCTAGTCTGATCCCCTGCAGTGAGCAGGGACATCTTCAACTGGATCAGGTTTCTCAGAGCCCCGTCCAGCCTGACCTTGAATCTTTCCAGGGATGGGACATCTACCACCTCTCTGGGCAACCTGTTCCAGTGTTTCACCACCCTCACTGTAAAAAACTTCTTCCTTATATCTAGTCTGTATCAACCCTCTTTTAGTTTAAAACCATTACCCCTTGTCCTATTGCAACAGATCCTGCTAAAAAGTCTGTCCCCATCTTTCTTATAAGCCCTTTTTAAGTACTGGAAAGCTGTAATCAGGTCTCCCTGGAGCCTTCTCTTCTTCAGGCTGAACAACCCCAACTCTCTCAGCCTGTCCTCATAGGCAAGGTGTTCCATCTCTCTGATCATTTTTTGTGGCCCTCCTCTGGACCCTTTCCAACAGACCCATGTCTTTCCTGCACTGAAGACTTCAGAGCTGGATGCAGTGCTCCAGGTGGGGTCTTACCAGAGCAGAGTAGAGGAGCAGAATCACCTCCTTCGACTTGCTGGTCATGTTTCTTTTGATGCAGCCCAGGATGCGCTTGGCTTTCTGGGCTGTGAGCGTGCATTGCCGGCTCACGCCCAGCTTTTCATCCACCAGTACCCCCAAGTCCTTCTCCGTGGGGCTGCTCTCAACCCTTTCATCCCCCAGCCTGTATTGATACCGGGGGTTGCCTCAAACCATGCGCAGGACCTTGCACTTGGCCTTGTTGAACCTCATGAGGTTCCCATGGGCCTACTTCCTGAGCTTGTCCAGGTCCCTCTGGGTGGCATCCTGTCCCTCAGGTGTGTCAACTGAACCACTCAGCTTGGCATCATCTGCAAACTTGATGAGGGTGCACTTTCTCTGTCATTGATTAAGATATTAAATGTGGTCATAATTAAAATTAATAAACAGTATTTTTTTTCTCCAATGCTGAAACTCAGCCTGACAAACTTCATCACATAGCAAATGTTTTGCATCTGAACTACAAACTCTGGATAATAAAGTATTGTACTGGAAACTAGGGAACCATAAAGCCCAATGTTGCTGTGTAACCACTGGGTTTCATCAGTGGTGTTCTTGTCTTCCTAATCTAGAAAAATAATTTGTTTTCCCACAAAGGTATAGAACTTTTTATATGCTCTGTGGGGTTTTTTCCCCCTTTATTCTGCTGTTTTGTTAATGAAAATAAAGAAATCAGTAATCTGGCCCTAGAATTCATTATTTATATTTGGAAGTCATCAGATCTTGTTTTAGTCACTGTTTTTTCATAGCTGTGAGCCATTCTGGCATGCCTTTAGGCTTATGACATCCTGCTGTGTAAGGATGTTTCAACTGTGGTTTCTAGATACCTTTTTATACAGTTGTTTTTTTTTTTTAATAGGATGCTAAATTATATCAGGCACTATTAAGACAGGTTATGCATTTGTTAGCTTAAAAACATCTCTAATTATTTCACTGTGCTAAAATATTACTGCATATATGCTTCAGGCATGATTTTTTTGCTAACAACCTATTATGTATTCATAGGAGCAACAATACCAATTCGTACCATTGGGAATATTATTTAATTTAGCAAATAGAGTATTTTTATTATTCATATGTTGTTTAGAGTAAATACATCTGTGAAACCAAACACAAGGATGAATACACTATACATTCACATTCGGTAAATCTTTTGTTTTACTTCCATTAAGGCCCAAATTAGTCAGGTATAAATGAAAAAGCTGTAGTAGCTTTAAAGTAAAATACAATTGGTTTTGATTTAGTTCAAGTCAACCATCTCATTTAAAATTAGCCCAGGGGTCTTGTAAAAATGCTAGTAATCTAAACATAATAATGCACATTGCCCAATTGCTTCTGTATATGATATAGGTTCAGTGCTGTAGTGCTTTGACAGCCCATTACTGAATGTAATGAACAGCTATTTTTAAACAGAAGAAATTCAAGTTGACAGCTTGGCAATGAAATTCAGCTAGTGGCATAATTTTTGTCGTCTTCAGTATAGAGAGCGGATTTCAGTTTAGTTTAAAGAAATTTGTATCATGGACTTTATAGAGCAAGCATGTTTTTGCATCAGATTACTAAATACTTTCTGAAGTGCTTGAACTAAAGCTGCATTTTGTCAAATCCTGAAACCTGAACTCCTGCCAGGGTAGAAGACACTCTGTGAGAAGTCAATGATTAATAAAAATAGGTTGAAATCTTAAGGAAGAGAATGTACTGGAATTGAATTTATAATCACAAACCCACTTTTTAGCTTTTAGTTTAGTAAGTGAAAACTGTAGCTCTGTAAGCCCTTCAAGAGGGATTTAAGTATGAGTCAATAGGAAACTAAGAGAAGGAACAGAGAAAGTAGCTGTCAAATTGCACGTATTTTGTGGTAGAAATCTATAAATTCAGGCCAGGCTCCCATCTATCATTTTCCTTATCTCAGTTGGCTACTGCATTTGGAAGCGAGTAAGATTCTGGTTTCTTTCTGCATGTGTGAAGTGTTGTTTGCTCAGGGCTTTCTTAAACAGCCTGTGGTAACAGCATTAAGGCAACACTGATGGATGGACTAGGATGCAGCCATTCCACCCCTCTTCCCCTGTTCCTGTGCTTGAGAAAAGGAAAGGGACTCTTCTGGCCTGGTCTGCCTTCCCTGGACTTCTATGTGGTATTCCAGTAAGACACAAGTTTAAAGCCTTACCTGTTTCACAGAATCACACACAGAATCACAGAATCTCAAGGGTTGGAAGGGACCTCCGGAGATCATCTAGTCCAACCCCCCTGCTAAAGCAGGTTCACCCAGAGCAGGTTGCACAGGACATTGTCCAGGCGGGTTTTGAATATCTCCAGAGAAGGAGACTCCACCACCCCCATGGGCATCCTCTTTTAGTGCTCTGTCACCCTCAAAGTAAAGAAGTTCTTCCTCACGTTCAACTGAAACCTCTTATGCTTCAGTTTGTGCCCATTGCACCATGTCCTGTCGCTGGGCACCACTGACAAGAGTTTGGCTCTGTCCTTGTGATATCCGCCCTTAAGATATTTGTAGGTGTTGATGAGGTCCCCTCTCAGTAGTCTCTTCTTCAGGCTGAACAAGCCCAACTCTCTCAGCCTTTCCTCACAGGGGAGATGCTCCAGTCCCCTAATCATCTTTGTAGCCCTCCTCTGGACTCTCTCTAGTAGTTATTCATCCTTCTTGAACTGGGGAGCCCAGAACTGGGCACAGTACAGAGTCAGAGTTTCTGACTCTTCTCAGTCGAGGTTAACAAAAATTAAAAAAAAAAAAAAAAAAAAGTCCAAACCTCTTGGGATTGTTAGGGAGTAAGCCTTAAGGCATGGGGGAGTCCTTTTGCAGGGACTAACTCTTGTGCCCCTGCTGTTTCTTACTGCTGGATTGATGGCATCCAGCAGTGATGTGCTGTGATTCTTGGCACACCTGGTGACTCTTGACCAGCCCCCTCCTCCCTTCCTCCCAGGCTTACTCAAACCCTACTGGACTGAATGCCCTGTCACTCCTTTCGATTATTTCCATGTTGCCATTCACTTTTTTTTCTTCCAATTTCCTATACCCATTAGCTATCTTCCCAGACCACTGTACAGACTTCTTTTTAGGACCTATATTTCTTTTCCATGTTCTGTAAGTACACTGAAGTAAAGAACAATTCCCTCTACTGCAGGTTTTTAGCAAAAAAGATACAATCCCATATTCAGTGATTTTAATCACACCTGTGGGATATACATAACTCTGATTCAACCAATTCCAAAAATCGTCCCATGACTTGCTTCCATTCCAAAATTATTGCAGTAAAAAGAAATAGATCCTCCTCTGCTACCTCAAGTGAAGTCAGTCTTCTAAATGACTGTTCTACTGCTGACTTCCATCTCACTTTCAACTATTAAATCCATTTCTCTGCTCCCAGTAGTCTCTGGTCCCAATTCTTATGCCTTGTTAGCACTTTTCTTTCTGCATTCCACATTACATTCAGTCCCTCTGGAATAATCCCTTTCTCAAATCTATCCTCATCCCCAAACAATTCTTGTTATGTGCTATGACCCTTGTTTTCCATCTTCCTATTTCTGTCTGGGGTCTGCCTCTGTATCCTGGAGAACACACAATATACTGCATTTGCATGGTTGGGTCTGCTGTTTTTCATGTTATTTGGTTTTAAGAGGCTTGTTTATAAAAGTGGTGTGACTATATCCTGTTAGGATGATACCTCTCTCTCTCTCTCTGACATACCTGATTCAAGTCAGGTAGCAAGTTCTCTGGTGCAAGTGGATAGATTGTATGAATGCCAAAGTGTCTGTGACCAAGTTGGGGCTTGGAAACACCAATGGTGTTTTAATTTATGGATTATTATCCTTACTTATTTATTTTAGTGAATTGTCATTCAGAATGTGCCGCCTCCTTTTGGAATTAATGGGATATATCCGGTCTTTTCTTATTTTGAAGCGTTTGGTAATACTTACATGGGGTAGAAGCAGTAATACTAAGATTTAGAGTTCCCAGTGATTTTCTAAGATACAACTCCTCCATTTAAGTTATTTTTGAGAGGTGCTGATATGTGGTTTTTCATATGCAATTTTGCCTGCTGATCTAATAGTGTTTTCACTCCACTGTGACAAACCTGTAGAGGACCGTTCATTTGTCTGACATTACTTTCCATGAGAAGTCCCCACATGGTTTGTTGGAAAAGAATGCTGAGGAATGCTTGGTGAGGAGGGGCCTGTGACACAGCCAGAAAGCTCATTCTGCAGAGTTACAGTTTATCAGTTCCCACAGGGTTTGGGAAAGAAGGGCAGACTGTTACAAAGCTATATAATAATTAAGGTGGCATGTGGGGATGGTTTAATAGGATTGTCATTTAAATTATCTTTCTGTGAAGTGCACAGTAATCACCAGCTAGTCTGTATTCCTTTTTTTTAATAAAAATGTATTTTGAAATGTTTTGAATCATCTGAAATTCAAGGAAGGCCAGATTTTAATTTCTCGTTTATTTGTGTGTGCATGTTGGCTGACCCAAGGGAATTATTATGTAGAAATGATGACAAGACAAAATAAATGTGATAGTTTTCCTTCCTTGACTCTGTTTTTAAGCACTAGAGCTCGTACTCATTTTTCTTTTAAATATTTGGAGATCTCTCTGACCCCATAATATAATGAAATCCTCATGTTAGTGCTTGAAAAAAAAGTGAAGGGCATATTTGCAATGCATCTCCCTGCGGTTGTCTGTGGGTTAGGTTTCTACATCATGTGGAGTACTACAGTGTGTACTAATTGGCACCCTTGTTGATAACCTCAATTGAAAGAGCAAGGATTAAGAACCAAATTGCAACCTCCCAGAAGGAAATCTTTAAAAAGAATAGTTAACTGGAAGGCTCTGTTGACTTCCTGCATTTCTCTGGGGTTCTCGGGGGAATGAAACATATACTCCTCCGTTTTCCATTCAAAGACATGAATATACAGTGTTTAGTCAGGAATGTATAGAACAGGCTACCTGGGAATGAGGCTACTTTATCTCTGAGAGATTCATAAGTGAAGAAGTATTTAAATATATGGCTGAATAGGTGGTGCACTGAACCTCATTCTTGAAAGGTTTATT
>NW_009260133.1:3869908-3881714 GCF_000687185.1 Egretta garzetta
TCCACCAGAGAACTGTAGAAGTTTTGGTCTTGAGAGTTATAGCTTATTTAGGGATTAGAGGCTACCTAGTAAAATACCTCACACACTGTGGCTCCTAGTGTAGTAGAATTCTTAAATATGTCCTTAAAGTAAACTACATAAACAGTTTCTTGAGGTTTTGTCAGTGTCACTTAAACAAGTATATCTTTCTTTCAAAGCCAACAAAGACTGACCAAGATTGAGGAATGGATGATGCGGTCAGCTCCTAGAGCAAGACAACAGGGTGTTTTCATGGTCCTGAGCAGCAATGCCTCATGGTCAATGACTGAAAGTATTCTGACCACATTTTAGTTCTGCCTGACAACACGTAATAACGCCACATGCCTGTTAAGAGGCTGTGACCGGAGGAACATAGTACATGTACTGCTTAATAGGCACTACCTTGACTGAGTGGCCTAGCTCTTCCCCTCCACCCTTCCATGCCAAGCACCAACACGTTCACAGAGTCCATGTCAGGTCGTGAATGGCTGAGTAGTAATTTACTCCCAAGTGTTGCTGTGTGAAGGAAAGAATCGAAAGCAAAGGACAAGTGAATAAAGAATCAGAAACGAAAGTTCCTAAATTAATTAGGTTGGTGCTGTAATATCTCCTAAGCCATCAAATGTGCAAAAGCATTTTTGGAACGTTTTTCTTCTTTCTTTTGAACTCTGCCTTTCTAAGTAGAGCCTGTGCTGTTACTCTTCAAAAACTAATACTCCAGTTATGTCTGCTCTTGTGAAACAGGTTCTCAATCATTCTTTCCAGCATCCACTGTAATCATAGCACAAATCCCTATTATGATGGGCACATAACTCACTTTCTGTCTCTCTCTAAAGGGCAAATACCAACACTGCTTGATAGCTCAACAAACAGTTGTGCTGGAGAAGGACTGCTGTCAGTCTGCCTTACGCTGTACTTCTACCAATCTACCACAAAGTAACTATACTGCTTCATTTGGCTTTTCTAGTTTGAAGATCAAGTGTGGTCGTTACTCTGCAAAAGTAAAAGTGTCTGCAAAAGTGTTTGCTTTCTGTTAAGAAAATTATTAAAAATCCTATGGCAATTATTCAGAACGGTGTCATATTCTGAAGCAAATATTGTCAGTACAGGGAATTCCTTATTCATAAGTATTTTATATGTGTAGTTAGCCTGGTGTTGTTCTGCTTTTCATTCTGTTATTACTTCCCCTTTTCTTATCCATGAATAACAACACTCATGAAACACTTTTGAAAGCAGTTTGTATGTCTTGAAATACCATGAACTTCTGAGGAACAGTTATTTTAGTTACCCTGACTGCATACATGTATTTCCAAAAGAGGGGAGTGAGGGAACCCTTGTAAAAGAATTCTAAGTCACCAGCAGTTTTGGTTTTCCTTATGCTTTCATCCCTGGATAAGTTAGAAAAAATTTTTAGATGTCCTTAAACTGATAAAGACACTAACATAGAACTGCTCATCACGTTTCAAACTCAAAGCACAAAATATAATTCTCATATTTCTACTCTGACTGCCCAAGAGCAGGAGTACTGACAAACCTCCTGCTTACGTAGATGTCCTGGAGGCTCACTGGAGTAAAAGGAGAATTGCCCCGTTTGGTCAGAGACCAACCAGCTCCATAGGTTTCCCTGTGCTGCAGGAGTACAACAAAAAGGAAGATGTTGTCCTCTCCTCAACACAAATATTCTTTTAATGTACATAAATTTTTAAAGCTTACTGCCATTTCCTCACACTTACCTTTTCTTCCTGGTCACTGACAGTTACCTGGGCATCAACTCTTTCTTTTTAGTAAAAACTAACAACCGATTTCAGTTGGGCTTTTGGGTAACCCTTCTGCCATTCATTAATATTGGATGGGAGGGTAGAAGGGCTGGGGCATTATTCTGAGGATTGTTCTTTGATAATTTTTGGCATCAGAGCATATTTATTTTTGGATCTGATTCTTCTTAAGACTGTAAAATTATGTATGTATTTAGGTGAATTTTACAATATTGATATAAATGCCTTTTTTTTTTCCTTTTTTTTTTTTTTTTGATAGAGTTGGAAATGTGTCGGACTCTTTGGCCAGTCTGACTGACCATATTTTATAAAATGGTTGACCTTATTGTTGCTTGACAAAAATTTTTGTCTTTAATTCCTGTGCTTTCCTGTCCATGCAGAAAGAGGGGCTGGTTAATGTCTTAATTATAAAATGTTTAAGTCCATGCTCACAAGAGCACTATGTTTATCTTAACATCTGTAATCGCTCCTTGTCCTTTCTTATGCTAAACTATAAGTTTCTTGGAAAATGCAAAAATTGAGACAATTATCTATTTACATTTTGTGAGATAACGTGTAGTGAAACTGTTTTGTAGTAGTCTTTATACTGTTTTGTGAACGTTTGATATTCATGTGTGTTTGTTGCAATGATTATGTATTTTTAATCTTAATGCATAGTGTTCAATTAAAGCAAGATATTAAACCGATATATTTGAATGTTACAATGCTGAAGTTTCCCTGAATGGCTTCTAAGCAGAATCAAACCAGCATTTTAAAAAGATCACACTGAAAAAATAACACCCAAAACAGTAACAGCCTGCTCTCTACCACCCCCAACATTTAATCAGCAGTCTTTTTAGCTGATAGAGTCCTAAGTGATTTTTCTTTCCTACTTAAGGCCATTCTAGATATGCTTGCTAAGTGGACCTAACAGTACTAGTATATTTTATGTTAGCAAGTCATGATAGAAAAGTGCTTGAAGTTCAGGGGGCATTTGTCTCCTTTCTCACAAATTCATTTAAGTACCAGTCTTGCCATAGCTTTAACTGGGGCAGACAACCATACAAATGACTTGAGATAAAATGAAAATAATGGACTGAGCTAGGTGCCGGGGGTGATAGTTACACTGCATGCACATCAATAAGCATTGAGTGTTATTCTATGCTAATGTAAGCCTGATGGATCAGCTTTCGCTTTTAGCCTAGAGGACCATTAAGCACTAGAAGCTGGGTCAAACTGATATAGTAAGGCAGACGTACCCTAACGGTTGGCAACAGTAGTTAACAAGCAGTAATTTGCTATGTGTGAGACTAATATTGTTTAAAATCTTCATGATCAGAACAAAGATCAGAGAAAGGATAATACTTCTTTGTTTAATTTTCTTTTGTAAACGCGATTCATTTGGAAAAAAAAAACATTAAAATGCAAACATGAATAGAGGATTGAGCAGTTCTGTTGGAAACAGTTAATGTGTTATTGTATGTTACGGAACATCAAAGCATTGCATATGATTTTCAAAAAATGTAAGGAAATTCTCATAGGATAATATTACATAATTGAGATATATGATGTATTATTTTATTTCAAATTAAATAGAATTCATTGCTCCTAAATTTTCTTTATAGCCCTGAAAGTATTGAAATATAAGTCAAATGACTGTGTTATAGAAATATTCTGAAAGTAAATTAGAAAAAATACAACTATTTATGGAGATCTGACTCTGAAGAGAATTTTGTCCTTGACATCACAAGATGATAATAAAGCATTATCTTTATTCTGTTTTGCTTATACCTAGGCACTGTTGCCTCAGATACAGATACTGTTTATGTGGCCAGATTTAGCTGAACATACACCTAAATTTAGAAGAGATACTTGTTTTCCATCTGTTCCTTAAAATATTTTTATTCACAATTTTTTTTCAGATTTTATTGCATGTGTAGACCTGCTGTGTGTAGAGCTTGTGATAACCAAAATCACATTGGCAATGCTGATGAATATTAACAAAAATGAATATACTGTGTTAAATAAGGTATATCACTCTTACATTTCAAACACATACTGAGAAACTAGGCTGTAGCTGGTTTAGGTTTAGATCTTTTTTCTTCAGTGGTGTGGCCTTACACACCCTCAGCTTAGTCTTGTCGAGGCTTATTCACAATATATGCTGTCAGGGCCACAGTTTATGGTGCATATTGCATTTAGTCTGTCTTCTGCTGCGAATTTTTTTTTCCTCCTTGCTAGTACAGCATGGCTTTGTCAGGGAAGATGAAGTGGTCCATTCTAGTAATACCCTCTGTAAGTTTAGGAGACTCCTTTTGCTTGTCAGGAACTAGGGTGCCCTCTCACCGGACAGAAATACTGTAATGTTGCCTAGTCCGCTGGATAACTCAAATGATGGCTAAAGAAATATTCTATTTCAGTCGTCAATTTTAATATTCCCAAAACCTGTAACAGATGACTTAAGGTTTAAGGACATAAACAGTGTGCAAGCAAGGCTGATTTGTTTTCCTTTCCACTTACTTGAGAACTACTTGTGTTGGGTTTTTTTGAAGCTTACAAAGGAAAGCAGTTAGCTGTAAGTGTACCTTGCTTAAAATGTCCTTTGGACTGTTAGCCTTTCCTTTAGCAATTTTTTTTTGTAGTTTTTGCATATTAACAGCTTTTTTTCTTCATGATGCTCTTGTGTGTGTGACTTATTTTTGGTTGTGTCATAAACTTGTTTGAAATTCAATATGTATTGAAAAGATAAACTTAAACCAGCAATAGTTCTTTTACTCCAGGCAAAATTTATGTTTGGAGGTTTTTTTTCCTTCAGTGCCTGGCTAGTCTTCATCTTTTATGTAGAGGCATTGTTAGAAGTTGGCTTGATGTAGCATAATCTTATTGATTGAAACGTGTTTACTTTCCTGACAATGAAAATAGGAATTTATTATTTAGCTTCTACTTAATAAGAAGAATATTTCTAAAAAAATCAGAGTCATAAAACACACTTCAATTCACAGAATAGAGAACATAAAAGGGTAGTTAGGGTTTTTTTCTTCTTTGGGGCATTAAAGGAAAAAATACTATACTGAGATAGATGCCTATTAATTGCTGATGTCTTCTTGTAGCAGGGGTGGTAGTCTCGCACTATGTGTAAAAAGGTGAGAGTAACTCATCACAGAATGGGAGTAAAAGTCCAGAAATGAGATATTTTGACAAGATTTTAAGAAAAAAAACCCGCAAAGCTCATGATTTCCTATTATATCTAGGGTACTAAGAAAGGGGAAAGAATAATACATACTGAAGAGTTAGACGGCCTGTCTCTGATATTGCAGGATCTACAGATGGTTTTTTTGTGGAGGATCTAATCTATTGTCAGTGGAAAAATTCAGTAAGTCTTCGATAAAGGATGAAAATGAAAGTAATTTGCAGAAGGGACTGGTCTGTATCACAACTATACGCCTTTTTGCATTCTATGAGGCATAACAGCAGTAAGCAACAATTCAGAAAATGTTTCATGTCCATTTAACTAAAGGCAAGACCAGACCTCATTATTTCCTGTCCAAATTAGCATCAGAAGAGAGCATCAATCTTGAGTAGATTTCTGTGAGAGCTTAGTGAAAGGAGAAAACATAGATTACCGGTTTTGTCCCTTTCTCACTAAAGCAGCTTGGCAAACGTTGTGTTAATCTTTGAAGAAGCCTATAGCAAAAAGTGAGAAGACTATTTTGGACTGTTTAGCATCTCAGGAGAATTGTCAGCAGAAACTTCAAATGATCCTTTATCCACTCAGGCTGTGCTTATGCTTCTTCACTTGGACCCTGATGGATTGACTTTTTGGCTTGACTTTTCAGCTTAAGTCAACTACCTTGACAGTAGTTAGCAAAATCAGCACACTAAGGCCAGGACCATCTACTTAAGACTAGGTGAGCTTGAACTTACTGTCCACAATGTCAGACGCAGTTTGGAGAATTACCTACATACTCTGCTGTTTTAAGTAACCACCAACACTACAGCCATGTTGTAGAATTGATAGGCTTTAAGGGTGAGAAACAGAGAAACTGGAAGCCCACTGTCTCCTCATTTGGGTAGGTCCCAAACACTTACTGGAACTATTTGAAAATTAAGAAAGAAACTGCTCTGAACAAAGATGCTTTTTCTGGCTCAGGTCAGATCCGCTAAGTTATATTCACGTTTTATTCCCAAGTAAGGAATCAATTTAAAAATAATTTAAGTCAGACCCTCTGTGGAGTAGGACTGCGAAACATCTGCTGTGAAGAGAGATTCAGTGTTTCTGAGCTAAAACCACTAATGATATCAGTTCTTATAAACGAGAGCAGGGAACAACTTGCCTAGGAAAAGGGCTGAGATGCTACAGGTGACAAAGCTTATTAAGATTATATGTACTGATGGGGAATTCCAGGCATATACCTAGCTTGTCATTCCAATATAAATTGGTGACTGAGTGAATTGACTCTGGGTCAGATCTCTCATTCATTATCATGACCTGTTGTCTTGGTGATTGGCTGGGAACAGACTCGAAGGCGACTAAGACTTTTAGGAGTGACATAGAAGTTTGGAAATTGCATCCTGAATTGCCCACAGAAAGGAAAAGAAAGTGAGAATGCTTTGGATGTTGCTGTGGAAGAAAAGAGGTTAAACAATAGGAAGAGCTTTCATTAAGGTGTTAGGGTTTTTTATGTTGACCTGCAGTATTAACAGATTTTGAAGTTGTGTAAGGAAATGCAGATTAATTTCCACCATTTACTCCAATGTCTATGACTTCCTAACAATTTGGTTTTAATGAAAATGAGAGTGGATTTTAGGAGGTGTGGAAGTATTCATGTGGGACCTGTATGTACTTACAAGAAACCCAGGTTAAAAGGCAAAGTTTTTCCACTTCTAGTTTGTTTGAACTAACAGAATAATATTTTTGTTAAGGGTTAGGGCAAAATAATTTAGACCGTCTGTAATATATATATAAATAATAGAAGTGGCTACTATAAAGTGTGGTGGGGAAACAAATATTGATTGAAACTTGTGAATTGTTGCATAGAAACATTACATCATAAATTCAGAGCTTTTTTATTTAACAAGAATTTGAACTATTTTGGTAAACATTTGGGAAACTAGTTGCTGTTTCTCTTTGGGAGAGAGTATTTCTGAAGAGGAGGACAAGATATATTAAATATGAGTTGTGGCATATAATCAGTATTTAAAATGGGATTTAAAATAGTGCAAGTTTATAATTTATTATATTTTTATGAAAAAAAACCTCTTCATAAGACATTTAAAATGTTCTTTGTTTTCAAAATAGTACTGTAGATCTGCAGTGCCTGTGCCAATATTGTACTGTAATACTCTACCTACAAAGAAAAACAGTTTTAAAACTGTTTATACCAAGTACATTTAAAATGATGACACTACACGAGTCTAGAATTATATTGCTATAAAGTGGAAGTACAGGGGTTTAATAATTCTCTGAAGCTCAAGAATTTTGAAAATTGAAATTATATGCATCATGGTCAATGTGGTTCTGATTCAGCAATTTATATTCTAAAGTCAGTTGAAGGGACCTAAGGCATGTGAGTATAATGTTAACAATGTGTATTTTCAAACCATTTATTCTTTTAATAATTTTGTGTGGTATGCTAATAGATGTAGTTTACTTTTAATGTGCTTTGTGTAATGTCCTTATGTTAAGTAAATGGAGAGATTATAGGAAATAATTGACTTTGCGTATTGTATTTTTTTTTATTGTTTTGTCTCTTTGAAGATACAGGGCTTCATAATCACATCAAAGTATTAGTGATGACCTGTTCTTCTAAAGTAAGTCAAGTAATCATATCCACATTATTTAATTACATGATTTCAATAGAAAAATAAGATACTCCAATGGCTACAGGCGATGTGTAACAGGAAGGGAAATACAGTAGCTTTCTGTTTCTTGAAGACTGGATTCAAATCAAGTTCAATCAGAAAAAAGAGAATGTTTAACGTATCGGGTTGACAGGATTTTAGGACATACGCAGAACTATTACATAATTTTGCAGAATTGTTAAGTTTGATGCAAAGAGGTCCAGGTTTGGTTTGCCTGGACTATAAAAGCAAGACAGGCAAGATTTTGAGAGTAAGATAGATTTTTCAGACTATGCTGAAGATAATTAGTAGTTCATACATTTGAAATATGATGATTCACTTCAGGGCATAGAAATCATATCATAGGTTCATGACGTACGCCCATTACTGAATGCTTAAGTGCCAGGTCCCCCATGCTTTGAGCTATGTACGATTAGTGATATGCAAGCTACTGTAAAATAGAGAGCGTTATCTACGTAGTCAAACACCTGAACGGAGCAGAGAGATGCTGCTTTTGCAGCTTCCCCACCTTCAGTGATTAAGTACCAAGGCAAAACAAGTTTAGAATCCTTTGGTTTTGTTAGTAATCTCTTCAGCATGCACTTTATCTCTTTTTTTTTTTTTTTCTTTGTACAGCAGCAACGAGTACAATAATATAATTACTTACCTACTTGCTCGCCTAGCGTAAGTTGCAGGCAGATGGTGAACAGCAAGCTGGAGATGATTATATAGTAAACCCAATGATCTCTATAAGAAACATCACAGGGAAAACATATAGGGCAGGTATGAAGAAGATTTAGATGATCAAAACAACTAGAAAAAGAAAAAAGGCTGAATGTGATTGGGTGACTTAATACAGGGTTATCAGAAATAGGAACACTTCCTATATAGTTAAGTATAACCATCTGTTTTTTAAAAGGAAAGAAATTTCCCAGTCCACATATGATTCTAAAAAGGTGTTTCAAATCAGTAGGAATACCTGTTTTTAAGGCTTGTAAGATTGTTCTTACAAAACACTTGGTTTTGATTGAGTAATATCTGGAATGGGTTTTTGGTGTCCAAAATTAGAGAGACATCAAGATGACAGGTCCAAACCATGAGTTACTACAGTAATGTAATATTTTAAAGCAATCTCCATTCCTAAAACACAGGCGAATAGAAGCTTTTGTAAAATTATGGGTATTACTCACAGAAAAGCCTTGATTTATTTGCTAGATTTCTCTACTCTGCCTAAATAGGTAGCAGGCTGGGGAACAGATTTCCTTTCCTTTGAAAATTAAATTTAAAAGCAGAGTTTTCAATTTGTTTATTTTCCAGCCTGGAATGGAATTAATCTAATAATGATAATTAAAACAAAACAAAGCACCTGTGGGAAAGAGGAGAGAACATTAGGCTGTGGTGTCCCAGCCTTTCTCTTTCTTTTTTATTTTTGTTACTGGTTTGACCAAGTGAGTTATGGTTTTTGTATTTTGGGGGTGGGGTGGGGTGGTGTGTTTTCATGCAAGCTGGAACATCTTCCCCAGGAGAGGCCAAGGGAGTGATTCCATGATGTTAGCCTAGTGGAGGAGAGAAAAGCAGTAGCTCTCCTTTCAGTATGGTAGCGTGCGTATCAGCATCATGCAGTGCTTGATCTGACTGCCCGCTGCCCTCCTGCCCCCTTTTCTAGCTTTGCGCTGCTGGCCCCTGCCTTGCACGGGGTAAAACAGCTCTGTGTCTGTGGAGTTAGTCGCTATAATAATCTAAAAGAAAAATAATATTAATTTTTTTTGTGGATTAGCCTTCTGTTAATCTTGCTCTACAACCCAGTATCACCAAATTCAGTGCAAGAGTGGCAGTAGGAATGTGTTACTGGGACCAGGAAAGAGGAGGAGGAGCAAGGCCTCTTCTCTGGGTAGTGAACCATCATTAGGTTGGATTACGTCACATAAAATTGCATCTCAAAATAGTTTATATCCCTGAAAGTAGAAGGCCTACTTAAGACAGGAGACCCAGGTTGATATTTGCTCTGATTCAGGTAGAGAAAAGACTCAAAGCTGGTGAGATTTGTCAGTATGGTTAAGAGATCTAATGTCTAACTGTGCCCAAAGGGAGCTTCTGCGCTCCATTCTGCAAACTCCCATCCTGACTGCATTTCCACCACTTCCCTAGCCACCCAGCATGGTCACTGTTCTGATTCCACATCAAACTATATGCAGACTGAGGGTGGGGACTGTTAATTTTAATTTTTTTGTAGGTCTGATATTCTAAACCTAGTCAGAGGAGAGTCATTCATGACATGCCTTTGGGTTTTGTTTTCTTCCAAGGGGTGGGGTGGGGTGTGAGCATCAGCCTATGAAGGGAATTGAATTGTGATTTATGGCACTAAAGTAGTCCTTTTTTTTTTTTTTATTATTACTTAAAAAAAGAAATACTGGAAAGCAAGATGGAAGGATAGCTTTCCACCACCACTGGAAGAAAGCCTGAGTATTTCTAATACTGCTCCTAGATTTTCAAGCAGTGGTGAATGGCAAGGTATACGCTCATGTCTGCCTTTTTACAATATTTCAGCTTCCTTGTAGCTCTGTCGTCATTAAGACCTGGAGGGGATATGTAGAGAACAAATTGTGCTATTGTTTGTGCTCAGTCAAAGAGATACTGGTGTCTCAGGAATGTCTCTCAGATATTTTCTCATGTTTCTTTTCTGCTTTTATAATTTCTTTTGGTACTGGGTGTTCTGGATAATATTTATTTCTATACCAAACCTCAACAAATGCAGCTATGCCTTGCAAAACTATGACTTTAATAATGTCCCTGTTTTAAGACCTTGGTCTTATATTATGTTCTTTTTTTATTTGCTCTAGTCAAACTGATAGCAGGGTGGTATATGGTATTCAATGTCTGCTTAGCTTTAATCTCCCCATTAACGCTATTCCTCTTGGAGAACTGTGCCCAGTATTTTATTTATTTTGATAATGTGTGCTACTTGACAGAGGAGTCTCTTTGCTGTAATGTTACTTTATCTAGGCTTCTAAATGCATTAAGTCCAGTTTAAATTTGCCCTTTTGCTCTAACATCATTTTGTTACCCATGCCAGTCTCTCAGACATTAAAGAATAATGCCTTTATGTATTCAATAGAATTATGATCCATAGGATTAAATGTAGAGGGGGTAGGGGCTGGAGAGAGGAAGGTGACATTTTTGTAAAATTAGCTATTTCTAGACTTTCCACTTGACAAAAGTAAGTTTTCTTACTCTTTTTTTCTTGATTCGTCAACAAACCCACACTGACTTTCTGCACAATCGCTTGCTTTTTAATTAAGTCAGATATTGATTTGAGAAATCTAAACAGCAAACATTAGTGCTTTTCCATGGGTATGTGTGTGCGTGTGCTTGTGCATATATTACTCAGTCTGATATTACTTGGGAATTTCAAGATGAATGTATTTTAATGTTTTTCATCTTCTTCTTTGTAAGATTACTCTGATGCAGCACTGGGGTGTTTGATGAAACTGTTGCCTAAATAGGTCCGATCTTATCCTACTTAA
The DNA here is from genome assembly GCF_000687185.1 of Egretta garzetta. NCBI lineage: Eukaryota > Metazoa > Chordata > Aves > Pelecaniformes > Ardeidae > Egretta > Egretta garzetta. Next base: position 3,881,046 of record NW_009260133.1, read on the forward strand.
TTTAACTTGCACTTTAGAAGGAAATTTGTTCAGCTATGGGCCCACTAATACTTCACAGCAGATAACATTGTGTTAGCAACAAGGGAATTTCTGTTTTTCGGCAAAATTGCATTTATTGAACTGAATTAAGAGTTCAGGCGCTGCAATTTCCTATCCCAAATCACCTTGCAACTACTTAGACTCCAGGCAGAAGTTGGAGTTTGTTTTAGGAAACACGAAAAAGCTTTTAAAGTAATGACTTTGAGGTAAAACATCAGCAAAAGTGGGGACACCTGCTGTTAATAATAAGGGCCTGCACGTTCGTCAGACTTACATCCCCGGTAGGGGGAACCGCTGAGTAAAATCCTGGCCGCTCTTGTTGAGATCCTATAGGTGGCAGCAGTCACTGTGGTTTCGGGGATTAACAATGCAGTGATTTATAGGCACGAGAATAAAGATGTCAGAGCTAAGCTAATGGGATCGCTCTACGGAAAAGTGCTGCTCTTGGAAAATATGATCAGTGAGAAGAATGCCCCTTAATTTTTTTTTTTAGTTTGCTTTTAAGCTTTGACTAGTTCTTTGTCTATGAGTTATTTTTTTAATATTGTTCCTGGGCAGACTCTACGGGCGACAGAATTTTATAGTGCCATGCTATGAAACACAGTCCTTTGAACAGCCAGCGGGAAAGAG
>NW_009260133.1:3881822-3904684 GCF_000687185.1 Egretta garzetta
GAAAGAGCTGATGGGAATTTCAAAAAAGAACAAACTCTTGTTAATTCTGATGCTAGGATGACAAATTCTGTGTTACTGTGCAAGCTTTTGTCTGATAATCAAAGATTTAATGGTGCAAAGTACGCAATATTGCTTTACTTTTTGAGAAGCCTGGCTGAAACCAGGTTGTTTTTCTAAACTAAATGCATATTTGGTGCAATCTAATAACACAGTTGCTATACTTCAAATTCTCTGCATGAAGAAGCCTCAGAACTGAGGTAGCATATTTACCGAATCATTTTTGCTCTCTAGACTGAAGGAGAGAAGCTTGCCATTTGAACTTAATAAACATAAGAGCTTAGTTAAATTACCCCAACTGAATTAACATGTGCTGCTTGTAAATATATTTTATTGTATGTGCCATTGAGCAAGTAGCTATGCTGTTATCATTTTTAACCTAAACCCCCCACCTTTTATGAGTGACGGGTGAATTGAGTTGGATCTCTTTTCTTCAGAAGTACCACCACAGCACAAGAAATGTCATGCCCTGCTGCTGAAAACCCAGGGGTTTTTTCTTTATGTTTTTATCATGCTAAGTATTTTACTCAGTAATTTTTTTGAATTGTGTTGAAAATCATTGAAGCTCATCTCTTACTTGTTTTAAGAAGAGTGAAAACACCTCACTCATTTCAAATAAAGTGGTAAGAAGTGGGCTTTCTAATATGACAATGAAACAATAAATAAAAACTGTTTACTCCTGTATCAGTGCGGATCTCTCTTTTCTGGGTGAATGCATTATTGTACCCTCCTACATGTATAAATACATTCTCCTTAGATTGGAACATTTGCCTAGCTAGCATTTTTCAGTGTTAAAGCCTTCACCTGTTCTCTAGGACATACTTTCACATAGGTGCTATATAATGAGGGAAACTTCTCTTTATTAGTAGTTTGTGCAATATCACCAGAAGATAAAATTTCAAAGACCGATATCGTTAAATCCCTTTTACAGGTAAGAAAGTAAAAATAAATCTCTTTTGTTCTATGTTTAACAGTCTTACTATGCTTTAATGGATGCTTACAATGTAGTAAAATTAACAGCTTAAAATGTAACTGCAGATTTTGGGGTTTGTTTTGATATGTCTGATAGTCCTATCTTAAGTCTATAGAAAGGAATTTCTTTTTTGTCTTTAGAAAAAAGAGGGGGTTTTTAATAGGGAAGTACTGCTTATTTCTGTATGCACTGAAACTCTCAGCTGGTGTATTTCTAAATCACAAGTGAGATAATAAATGATTTCATATGGCCTTTGAAGTTCAACTGTTTTCAGTGAACTGTCTAAATAGAATCATTCATCAATCAGGGGGAGAATTAATATATAGCTTTGAAATAGTCCTTAAAATCTCTGAAAAATGTTTTGCAGAGTGAGACAGCACTGAAGCAATTTATTAGTCAAATCTTGTTTGACATATTTGTGGCAATAGCTCTGTTTGGCAGACTTCTGTGGGCCTGCTGCATGAATCAGGTGAGCAGGATCAGGACCTCTCCATGGTTTTTGTCTTCTTGCAAACTGTAGCTGTGCATACATAGCATTCCTCTCTTACTGGGAGACAAAAGAAAAATACATTTTTAAATGTTTGAAATGGTGAATACAACTTTCCAAATACTCAAAACATTAATTAGTTGCTGCACAGCTTTTCTTCCATGTTGACAGTGACTGTAACTGACAATATTTTAGGGTTATTTTCTTAATTCTCATTGATTATTTTCTTAATTATTCTTCTTCATGTTGTCAATTGTTCTTTGCTAAATATTATCCAGTAATTACCCAAGTAAGCAACATTATGTTAATAACAGATTGATTCTGAATTTCTCACAAAAAATCTGATTTATTTTTTCTTTTAACTCTTCAGTGTAATCAGTCACAGGAAACAAAATAGTTGTTGCTGTGTGCTTTGTTCTTTATGTGAATGTCAATCACTTGCTTCTCTGCACCTAGGAGAGTTTTAGTTTTGAGAACTATAGCATATGACTTGAATTCTGTAGCACATTAAAAACATTTCTGAGAGGTGATGAACACTCAGCTTACATCAGTGTAAGCCAGCAATTTGGCAAGTGGAAGCAGGTCATTAGATCAAAGCAGTTGGTGCTAAGTCTTGTAACTTTGCACTGTAGCAGCTTAGTTTAGGGATTCTACCTCAGACTATTTTAGTTTGGACCGTTGGATGAAATGCTCTCACCATAGATGTGATTTGAAGTTGTTCAAGGGGCCAGTCATGAGTTTGGACCCCAGTGTCCCTATTGTAGTCCATTTGGTGCACGCCTAGAGTAGAGCTCCCAACTGAGTCTCTTCTAAAAAGAATCCAAGTCGGCACACCAAAATTCCTCCATAAAGGTGACACAAATGTGCTGAGTGAGGACAGCTGGGAGATTTGTTTCACTTAAACCAGGGTGTGTATGCAGATGCAGCCTCAGAATTCCCAGGGCCTTCAGAGTGCTCCAGAGGACAGAAAGACTTGGTACTTTGGAAGGCGTTGGAAGGAAAGAATTGTTACCTCTGCTAAGTGATCATCGAAATCAAGATACGTTTTGGGGGAAAAAAACAAGATGATAACATTACTTTTGAATTTAACCGGTAAATTTATAAAAATTTGTACAGAGCGCTGTTGCAGGGATGTTACATAATTAGGTTGAAGCACTATATGATTGCACTTGATATATTTTTAATGTATAAATCTAGGGAAGGCTCCAAGCACTTCGCAAGAATGTATAAAGTACTACTTGGAATGTCGGTGTAAGTTCATTCAGCAACTTTTCACTGCTGCTGTTGTGGTTTCATAAGACCCCTTCCTCCCCCACCCCTTCTTTTTCACCATCAACACCTTCCATGGGTTTCATGCATCCCTCGTTGTTGGCTTTGGTGCTATCTTCATGCACTGAAGGTGCTTTTGTTGCAAGAGAGCTGTTGTGAATTATTATCTTCCATAGAATGCTGGTGGAAATAGAAGGCTGGACAAGGTCATCAGCAAAGGGATATGAGTATAGTTTCTTTGAACTGTGCTCCAGTAACTGTATCTTATTTCCAACAGTAAGGCTGTTGTCTAGCATTAGTGCTTTCACTGTGAGAAAGTAACAACCTCTTGTCCTCGTACTGCTGCTTCTACGTTGTCACCCAGAAGGGATGTCTCTTGAATGATCTTTTCTTTCAGTTCTGCTTGCAAGAAATTAGCTTAATGGGACTAAGGAATAAAATTGGTATGTTTGTTTATTTGGAAGAATATATTTCACAACAAAATATACGTTTTTATGCCTCTTTTCCTCTATCTACCTTTATAGTTAATGCTATATACCCATCGATGCCTGTAACATGGACCCTATGTCTTCATATTTGTTTGGACAGTGGCAAGTATAAGAACGTCAGAAACTCTGTAATGTATCAGATCAAAGATCGGAAACAGTCTCCTTTTCTAGAGTGGTTACTGGTGATTCTCCAGGAAGGAGGAAAGGTACAGAGTGCTGTTTCTCTGAGGCATTCCCCTGGCTTGTGTGGATCTGTGACTTAGGGACTTCTTCAGTTAAAGATGGTGCCTATGTTATTTTTAAAAAAATTTTAATGATGTATCCTCCATAAATTGTTTAAACACTTGTTGGACTTATTTACAGTGGCAGAGCATTTCTCATTTAACCATGAATAATGTAAAAGAGTGGTTTTCCATGTTTGTTTTACATTGCTGCTATATAAGTATGTTCCTGAAATACAGATTAGTAATCAAATCATACTAAAGTGAAGTCCCTACAAAGAAATGTCACGCTTGTGCGCACCTTGCTTGGATGAGAAATTCTTACAATCACGAGTGTTTATTTCTCACTGTGCTGAGACAGCGTGTATGACCACAGAAAGAAACATTAATTTGCCCGAGAGTATTGTGTTTCTTCAGTCCTGTAAATTGCAATTATGGGGACACAGCAGCAGCATCCCCCAGAACTCGGTGCTTATTATCTTCTCTTTGTAGCACGGACGGATCCCAGGATGGGTGGGGATCTGCCTTTCAGAATTTCAGTAAGTGCTGCTCTGCTTTACTCTTTCCTTTTCTTCTTCCTCCTGCAGCGCAGCAGGTTCTGAAAGGAATGTTTCGTAGGGTTCATCCCGAATTGACATTGGTTAAGGTAGTGGCTACTAATTTGGGAATGTCTGGAAATAAATGTAAGTGTGTTTATGCTGTTTGGTTTTATTTAGGTATACGTAGATGTAGATCTAGTTATTATTTTGTAAAAAATACTCATTTTGCATCCTAATAACACAGTGTTACACTTGCAAAGATTTTTCACTTTATTTCATTTGAAGACATTTCTGTTGTTTTTCATTTCCCCCCCTTTTTTTTTTCATATTTTTTCAAACACAAGTCGCCCAAACAAACCTCTGTATTACTGATTGCTTTATGTACATCAGTTATTGCTTTATGTACGTCAGTTCTACTTTTTTTTCCTTTCCAAACACAGTGGAAATGCTTTAACATCTCTGGTGCAGATCCCATTCCTTTTCTCTTAGAATTTGCATTGCCCTTCTGGACCTCTCCTATCAGTAGTGTGAGTTACGTGTGTTCAAGTAGAGAGAGTGTTTGAGAATTTACTTCATCATATATTACTGTTATTAAAAAATAACATTCCATTGGTTCTTTTGACCACTGTTTTGTGTTAAATAGATATTTTTACTGAGCTATATACAAGAAGAAAGCTTTTCCTGGAAATAGCATTGTTAATATAATTACTATGTATATCTCAGCACAAGTTGTTTTAACAGGGTTAATGTTGAATATGTCTAAATTAGTATGCATGTCCCAACATGAGGTGTTTGTTGTTAGATTCTTTTGGGATTTTTCAAAGTTTTCCCTAGCTCAGTCTGATCTGAACCACTTTGCTGCTTGCAAATATGCGATGTTTCTTCTGTTTTCCATAGAACGAACAAATCTACAGCAACAATAATTTTTATACAAATTGGGAAGCTGGCTGCATTATATCTTCCACATTGTAAAACAAATGTTTGTTATAATTCTGTCTCCTACATCCTTTTCCTGCAATAGGTTCTGTATAGCTTGAAATCTTAAGTTCTTAATGTGACTTTTATCTATTACGCTATTGCTAGTTATTTTCTTCATTGCTTTCTGTGATTAACTTAATCTTTAAATTTATCTTTTTAGCTTTATTTATGGGGCTTTAAAAGTCCAAATCTATAATTTTTCTTCTACTCATTCTTGCTAAACTACCTAAAGAGTTCTAGTAGACTGAGATGTGCTTTTCTCTTAAAATCTGCCATGATACAACTTTATCATGTTTATCATGGCATTTACATATATATATCTTCAATGGTGATCATGGTGATTTTCTTTGCTACCTTCTAAATTTCCTGAACAGACTTGGGTTTAGCGGTGGACAGAGTCATCAGTCATGTTCTCTTTAGGAAGACTGTACAATGAGAGGGCTGTGACCATATCACAGGAGGCAGGAACACGTGCTATCCTAACTAGGATTAAGTAAAAGCTAAGGCCCCATTAATACATTCCCGGGGAAAACGTATTCTATAGCCTTTTTTTTTTTTTTTTTTTGTAATTAAGGTTATAATCAGTTACTTTAAAGACCAGCAGAACATAAATGAATGTAGAAACTGCTCATTGCCACTGACAACAAACATTATTGTCTTAACTTCAGTAAAGCTTTGTCCAACTAAATATTGCACAAATTTATCAATTTATTATATTTTATTGCTGTAGCACACTTTATTTTTCATATGCATGTCTTTTCTTTGTCGTGTCCATACTAGATAATGGAAAATTTCTGACAGGTGAAGGGTGGTGTGCAGTAGATTAAGGTCAAATACATCTCCCTTGTCTTCCAGTTGGTGGTTCCTCAATGATTATACCAATCCACATGCTGTCATGAGTCATCTTCTGAACTTGATTTCCACTAAATATTCCTCCTTTTTCTCATTAGACCATGGCCATGTTATTCTGGTTTAGAAACCTGTCTTTTGTAACTAGAACAACTGGCAACAACTGGAAAAGTTAGTAATTCCATTTTGTCATTGAAAGCAGAAGGATCAATTTTAGGCATTAGATATGAACAGTGTTATCTGAGAGTTAGATATAGCACTATCAATATTAAAATATTAAAACTCTGTTGGTTTGAGTTGATCTGGGTTAGTTGTTACCCTGAAGTAGGCACTATTTCTAAAATTAATGAAGTCTATATATTAGATATGAACCCTCAGAACCCTGTAAGTAAGTATAAAATTCAACAATATGGCATGGGAGATCAAGTGACTCCAGGGCTAGTAGTTGTATATAAAGTAGACATAAATAAACTCAGAAAAAATAATTGCTGTGTGGCTTGAAAAAAGGAAAATTACTGTTTGCAAAATTAGGAATATTCACTGCTTTGTCTCGTGTAGTTGTCTTTTGAGGAAGGACTCCAAATCTGAAATCTCTCCAAGTAATTGATATGTGTCATAATACACAAACCTAAAAGGGATGCTTTACCAATATTTGCTCTTCTCTAGGCAGAGTCTTTGGGTCTGGCAATGACTGAGTCTCTATAGGTTGCTCTCCCGTGACTCCAAACATTTTCCAATAGGGAAATTAATTAACAGGGTTGATAGAATGTATCAATGAAGCATTGGCTTGAGAACCTGAAGACTGGAGTTTATTTCTTGGCTCTGCTATTGTGTCTTTTTGTAACTTTTGTAACTTTCGGTCCCTTGGAGGCAGACCCAGGCCAATGCGGTTAGTAGTAGGACTTCTGTGTTTATATGAGGACATTTGTGTTAGACTGGGTTTATATCAGCACTTTACTCTTTCTGTTATGCTCCATTTTCTAATCTCTTTGAGAGTTGTATTCCTTTCAGTCCCCCCTCTCATTTTTTATATTAAACTCTAAACTCTGTTGTAGGGACTGCCCTTTGCTATATGCTTTTATAATTTAAAACACAGCAAGGTGTACTCTGGTTTTGTAAATGAATGTTGATACTGCAATTAAAGATGGTGCTCTAGCTTGAGACATTACATGACATTTCCAAAAACTGCAAGATATACACTGGGACATCTTAACTTTTAGTCTGTATTAAATCTCTGAGGGCCAGCAGCAGTGGTTACAGAACTGTTCTATTGCCTATTTTCGGATGTAAATTGGTTTGGAAAAGTGACTGTCTACTTTCCTTCCCTCCAGCCTGAGGTGAAGTGGCTTGCTTATTGAATACTCTTATCCCTCAAAAGCCATGTACAAGAGTGTACTTGTGATCTCTGCCTGAACTGGAATAGTGATCTACATACTGTTAAAGGGTATTTAGAGTAAATTCTCTCTGGGGTTAATAACCCTTCAACTATTCACTCTGTAGTCTAATCTTTTTCAGAACTGCCTTGTAAAAAATGCAAAACCAAAATAGCTTGTTAAACTTGTACTCAAGGAAATTATTGTGTACTATATTTGAGGATCAAGCGTAATATTTGTAGTTTTTTAATCTCTAATTTTCTATCCTCAGTAGTATTTAAAAAGTACAGTGGTAGCTTACTCTTGCATTTTAAAGAGAAAGGAAATGCTCAGAGTTTGTTTGCTTTGCCTGCACCAAATCGAGTACTGTGCAGTGAATATTTTTTGCAGCTTGGGATGTTGTGATAGCTTGTATTGGTTTAGTTTGATGGTATTCACTTTTTAGCTTTTCTTAAATCATGAAGCATTATTGTTGCTTTGTTTTCTTTGTTTTGACATTTTATTTGCTTATGAAGCAAAACTCTTGATAAAACACCAATTTCTGGAGCATGGACTCACGCTTTGTTTATTGATAGTTATTCAGACTCTCTTCTATACATAGAATTGTTAATTTCAAATGAGCTTTCTACAGACAGTCTTCTGAGTACTTTCTATAATTACATTCATTTATTTCATAGTATTTTTGTAGACAGTGATGCATTTTTTTTAGTACTTCTCATGATATGAATTTTCCTAATCCTAAATTATTTTATTGTTAGTTTAACCAATCTGTGAGTACAATAAAGGTCATACATATATCTATATTATTGACTAACGTAAGCCACATCTTGAGTCCTACTTAACTGTGTACAGAGGTATAATGCATTGAGAAATTTTCAGCATCTGACACATACAATTTCTATGAAGACATTGCAAAACAGACTGTAGTTTTAGGCTTTCAGAGGAGCTGGGTATAAATGATATGTGGTGCAAATATAGATGGTGAAAATTCATGTATATAAAATACAGTAGAAGTACCTGTGCTATTTACAGTCATCAAGAATCTTTTCCTTAGGAGGGACTTAGAAGAGGCTGGCATGTGCTGGATGATGGTCCAGCAAGGTTCCAGTGGGTGCTGAGTTGTGCTTCTGGTGATTCAGTGAATAGCATTTTTGTTACTGAATGCAATAATGATAATAATCTGAATGACTTAATAACTGTAAACATGTGTTTCTGGTGCCTAAATGGCATCCTTTTCCTGGTTGTTAGGCAAATATGAGATGGAAAGCAATGGTGATTGGTGGAAAACTTAGTTGCAGCTGAAGATGCCTGTCTGTAACAGTCCCGTTATTCCACTAAGAAGTGAATTTTATTGTGACAGAATTCTCTGGGGTTAAATTTGCGAGGGAGTTAAATTATGAAATTGGAGGAGGCAGAAGTTACATTGACAGGACTGGTCACAAGCCTGGAATCAAATGAAACACTCGCTCCCCTCAGGCAAAACCCATGCATTCGCTGCTGAAAGATCATCTCTCTTGATGCTACTCTTACAAAATAAATGTTATTTACACTGGGTCAACCTAAGCTGCTTCCTGCCTTGTGTCTAGAGTCTTTCCTTTATTCTAGAATTTCTCTGCCTCTGCTTCTACTTTCTCTGGATCAGTTGCCCCACACAAGTGAGTTGGAAGTGTTTTCAGAAACTCAAAATGGGCTAACAGGAATAAATTGATTTAAAGAGACTCAGTGAGCCTCTAACATGAGGCAGTCAGTTCTATTTGAGAAAACACGAGAGAAGAAAGTAAACCAGGTTTCATGTCTTTGCCATCTTTCATTGATATTCCCATATGACATGATCTATGTGCTTTTCCGTTATACGCTTAGAAGACCATTGCTACATCAAAACTTACTTTGGCTCATAGGCAGTGGGATGCGTTAGTCCTGTGTTGTCTGCAGATGAGGTCCATACTTGCCAAGTCTCAAGTAGTTGGCTTTCTTCTCGCAATCCTGTGCTGCCAGCCCTGTATGTTCTCCATTTACAGTGCTGTGGTGTGACTACTCACCAGTCATCTGGGTGGCTGGTGGTGCTTGACTGTATAGGACAAATCAATTTATATGAAAATAGAGGCTATACTTGACTTTTTAGAATAAGTATCAGTAGTTTTTGTAACACTTCAGAGAAGATGAGTGGAATTGTAGAAACAAAGGGTGGAATCTTGCTAGTTTTCAAATGATTGCCTACAATTGCAGGTGGCAGCTTTTCCTGGAGAAGGACCACCTCTACTCCTCCACCCACCCCATGGACTGGAGAGTAGAAGAGTCCCTGTGCCTTGGAGCTGTGCAGTGTTTTTACCTTGCCAAGAATGTGTATCTACTGGTGAAGTCATGTGGTGGATGGGCTCTGGGTCTAGCGCTCTGCGTAGCAGCTACCATGTAGAAAATTGCATTCCACACGAGGGATTATGTGGAGTAGTCAAATCCCATTGTGACAGCTTTCCAGTGTGACTCTGTGCCAAGAAGACACAAGTCCTAAACAAAGAATTTTAATATTTTCAACCATTACTTCCATTAAAAAAAAGAAATTGCTTCAATCAAAAAATTTTTAACAAGCCAAATGACATGGTTTAGGACTAGCAGCATTTGATTAATAAAGATCAAGGATTTTAAACTTTATCATTTCATTTCATTCTGAACACAAGTAGCATTTTTTCATGCATTTTATACAAACCTTAAGTATGTTTTAACTTACTACAAAATGAGAAGAAATGTGTTACATTAAAGTGGATGTCATTTGCTTGTGCATTTGGAGGTACCAGTCATTTTATAGCAATTTTGAGTTATTTTTCTGTCAGTTTGTATTCCTAGTCAACGAGATATACAGAAACCCTCACTTAGAACAACTCCCTTAGGGCTCACTCCTGAATGTCAGTAGTGTGAGCAAGAGGTGTTGTGCACAACAAGAATAGGTCATGAAAACGAAAACTTTCAGTCACTTATGTGTGGTGGTGTTCTATGTTTCTTTGAAATCCTAGATGGGTAATTAGGTGAGGGTTTTTGATACTAGGCTTAGGACACAGGTATGGACATACCTTCTTATAGATTTTGGAATTTTTATTTAGTTTTTTTTTTCTCTTTACTATATTCCAGTTCACCACACACTGTACTACCTGGCTGTGACCAGAATTTTATTGGGCAAACAGGTGTTTAGTTACAGTGAAAGATTTATCAAAATCTAAGGATTGCAGCTAGATACATATCTAGCTGAAAGGGCAATAAAAACATTTTGTTACTGTTGATGTATTAGCATCATTGCTTTGGCTAGGAAGAGTGCAAATCAGTTAGCAAGCAAATGACTTGTGGGTATCATTTTGATCTTGGCCACAATGCAATGTGTAGGCTGTTCAGATATATGATTTTGTTTTGTTTTATCCTTATTGTTTAACTGTGCCACAAATACAATCCTGCAAACTATCACTGCCAGTGCCGTTCCTGTTCTTGAGCCCTTGTTAAAAATAGCTTAGAAGCAGTAAATTAGGTGGAATAATACAAACATTAAAAAAGGATGTGACCTGGAGACTTCCGTGTTTTGCCAGTATTCTTCATTCTAGAATATTTAAAATTATCTGTCTGAACTGCAGGCTAGAATGATCTAAAAACAGTTACTGAGCTTGCTTAATACAGTATCTCTTTTGATTTTTTTTTTTAACAAAACAAAAAGAAGTTGGACAGGCCAAACCCAGTGAAGGAGATGACATGTTTAAGTCTTTTTTATTTTTATCTAGAAGTAGGATTTCATGTTTTATATTAGTACCTTTAAAGCCTGTAATGGGGCTATTGATACCAGTTGGCTCCTTGGGCTTCTTTAAAAGTAGCATACTGTGAATTTAGCTCCTCTTTGTGGTACTGCAAGGAGAAAATAAAAAATATTTTTTTGATCAATCGTGTTTTGGTAACAGATAAATTATCTGTCCTTCACATCACAAGTATCTCAATTTCCTTAAAGAAAAGTATTTAAGTACTAGGACCCAGTTTGGATTGTTCTATTTATGATATCAAAACTTCATGTATTTTTCATGAGTCTGCAATTTATTTCTCATCTTTCTATCTAATAGAGCATGGTATTTTGATACTCTAAACCCATTCTTCTGAGCAGGCTGTTTCTAACAGTGTAAGATATTTACAGCAACACAGTAACAGCCAAGTTGTAGCAATGCTGTTCTAGCATTCTAGAATGTAACTGTGTGGACATCTCAATAACCGTCTTAACCTGCTTACCTGTTTCTCATATTGAGACCTTTCGTCATTCTTACTGCCCTTGTATGTTTTTCTGATTCTACTATGTATATTTTTGAAAGGGTTGCTCAGAATTGCATGTAGTTATCAAGATGTGCGTTCATTATGGATTTATACAGTGACATAATAACACTCTGTATTTTCTCTTTTCCTTTCCTAATAATTGTTTCCTTTCTGTTTGCTTTTTTGCCTGCTGCTTGGTGTTGTTCTGTGTCTTTAACAGAATGAGCTATTTTAACCTCATAATCTTGCAATGGTCAGCTCTGTGCCAATTGTTTATTTGTGAATTTAGGACTGTTCTTGCTTTGTGGGTTGCTTTACATTTGTCTGCATTGTATTTTTTAATTTCATTTTAATGGCCAGCAAAGTCTCAGTTTCATCAGCCCCCTCTAGTCGTTCTACTGTTTTTCAGTTGGATGTTGTATTTATTACTGTGAGTAACCTTGCTTCACCTATATTTTCAATACATTTTCCAATGTTGTCAGGCAGACTCTTGAAGCATTATATTGGTGTATATATACCATATATATACACCATGTACATATATTCCAGCACTCTGGAAACTGACCATTTACTTCATTTCATATTTTGTGTCGTATAATACTTTTTGTCTTTAGTCTACATGAAAACTGTCTCTCTTATTTCAGAAATATTATCAAATATCTTTTGGAAATGCAGCTAGACTGTATCAACTGCATCTCTCTTATTCCCAGGCTTTTTGTCTCCAGCAGAGGTTTGCGAGGCAGGTTCTTTCCTAATGTCATATTTAGGCACATGTCCGCACTACCAGTCCTCACAGATAAAGGCAGATTTAAGTGAAAGATTACACACCACAGTTCCGCTGTTTCATCCTTGAGTTCCTTTAGCACTCCGGAGTGAATACCATTTGAGCTTTGGGACTTGTTACTGTTGGTGTTGCCTGGGGATTCTGCAGCTGCTTCACAGGGGTTTTCTATATGGTTTTATTGCCCTTTACTAAAGGCTTTCTATACTGGTTGTCTGTTGTCATTGCAGTCTCCTGGCAAAATTTCTGATACGTTAAAAAGGTTTTGCTTTCCTTTTACAGTTTGTCCTGTAGTGGCGTAGCCTACTTTACGATTCCTGTATAGCTTGTACTCTGGTGTTAATGTGACCAGTTGTCTCACCTCTCTACCATCATGCTTCCGACACGCCTTTTATGTCAAACATTCAGAAGTGATATTTTGCAAGTTTTTAGTAAAACCTTTTAGAACCGCTTTACTACTTCTCAAAAAGAGCACTCAGTTTCTCTTTTGTGGAAGAGTAATTCAGTTGCCTAAATGAATTGATCCTCCCCTGTTCTACAGCAATGCAGAACATCCCTTCTGCTTGTTTTGTTCAAGGCACCAACACACAGCACAGTTAACCCTCAAAAAAATTCATTTTGTCAGTGTAAACATACACAGCTACTGAGAAGCAGGTATACCTTTTATTTTAAAGTAATCAGTTATTTAGGAGATACTCAGTAATGCAAGCAAATGTGATTGGATGTTATATATTTTATTACATGTATAATGCTATTATCTTACCGTGAAACTTTCTTTGGGATACTGGTATAGTCAGAGTGAGATATTATAGCTCTAGTCTTCTAAACCAGATAGAGCAATAATACAGTACAGAAGTATTAATCCATGAATTTTCATACGTTGTATGAATTTAAGGAAGTCTTGCTTTTGAATTTTTGCTATTATGGAGATGTAGATAATAGTTGCATTCAAATAAACTACACCTGTATTTGCTACATCTAGAGTTAGGATTTCACCTATTTCTGTGTCAGTTCATATGTATGTGTAAGAGAGAAAAGGAGAATCCTGTGTTCTTTCCAGGTGAAGGGTTTGTGCTTTTCTAGCAAGGTTTTAAAAAATATACTGTTTAAGTGTCCATTATAAGAACATTACCTTTTTCCTTTCTCTAGATTTTCTGTGGGGGTTTGTAGGTTGTCTTCCCCCCACCACCCCCTCCCCCCGGTTATTTGTGGCCAATGATAAGACAGAAACATTTTTCTGTGGTTTTTGAAGTTACATAACAATTCTTTGTAATATATGGAAATGAAAAAGGTACCAAGTGTATTATTATTTGTATTGGAAAGGTGCTGGCAAACCGCAGACAAAAGTAAGAGTTACTGTGTAGGCTTTTATGTAATTTATACTATTTTTGTTCCATGAAATTTCCAATATGCTAACTTTTATTTGACTAAGTAGGAATTATATGGTTTTGGCTAAATGCAGGAACTAGTCAAAGAGCCTGCAGTGTTGAGGCTTGGTGGTAGGAGGGTGTTCCATCTTTTTATGCTAGGTTTGATGACCGTCTGTAGTAGTTAAATATGGTATTTCCATACCCATACCAGAGTAGGGAGCCCACCTCTAGTTTGTATTTTAGTCCTTCCTTTAGAATCATATGAATGAATCGCAAGCATTGAGGGTGTTTATGTGCAGGCAAAATGCTGGGCAGTTGGTCCACTGTGAGTTGCCAGATCATCCTAGAAAGTCGCTATCGATCCTCAGTTTTCAGAGCTCGAAACTGAAGTACACAGAGGAAGGGGAGGTTCAGGTGAGCTAATGGTTGGTGGTTTAAGCACGTGGCATACAAGTAGGCAGGTACTTCTCCTGGAAAGTCTACAGCAAAGCTTCCATTGTTAAGAAAATCTGATCATGCTTGTCAAAAGAAATAGTCAAAAACAGTTAGCTGAAATGATTTGTTATTACGTGTCTGCATGATGACTATGAGACATAGAGGTTAAAGGCAGAGCCAGCAACCTAACCTTCCCAGAAGATTAGTTCAAAATCCTGTGATGGACAATCATCAGGTCTTTGCAGTTGTCAAGAGTTGAAGGTGCAATTCACATTGATGGAGAGAATTGGCTTAAAAAATAAATAGCATGGAGAACGCTTGAGTTAGGCGGAGTGCGTTTGTCTGACTAAGCAGATATTTTGATTAATGCTAAAGAGTATCTGAGAGCTGTGTGGGATACCTCTCTGGGGATACAGCATGAAATCATTTTTTGGAAGAGACGCTAAGGTATTTGATAGTATGTGGTTCATTGCTATGTTAAAACATTGTGTCAGGAGGATCTTGGACTGCCTAGCCTTATCTCAGGTCCGTCTTGGATGCCAATAGTAACTTCCTATTGATAAAATGTATTACAAGTTCATATCCTTTCTTTCTTACTTTCACGAGCTACAGTGTATGTGAGGGCATTTCCTCTTTTCTGATGATGTTAGCTTGTTTGATAAGGGCCCATGCTGGATGGCTTTTGAAAGCCCAAATGGACTGCACTCAATCTCTTACGAGAAGGGAGCTTCCAAAGAGAACTGGGGATAGAGCATCATGTGAAGTACAGAGGCACGCTTTACTCACTTTACTCCAGTCTCTTGGCCATATGAGAATGGGCTGAAATTGGTTTTGAGTAGACACTTCCAGCATCTGTCTGCAGACAGTTCATGAGAAAGGAGTGATGGTTACTTGTTGCATTGATGTATGACTTCTAGAGAAGTCAATGATGTTGCTTTCTTACCTCTTGTCTGAGGACCGTGATTCTGCATGTTGTTGGGAAAAGCAGAACAGAAACCTTCATTTCAGTGCACCTTTTCTGAAGAACACTGTTGTGGTAGAATACCTTAATTGACTAAAAAGAAAAAGTATCTCTCATGGCATGCCTAGGAGTTAACAGACTTGATGGGATTAATTTGATAACAAAAAGATGATGTTTGTCATAAAACATGAACATAAAGTTATGCTAATTTGTTTTTAAATGGAAGTTATTTTTATTTTAATAATTTGTCTACATACTACTAGTTGTTTTTTATTTTTTGGTTCTTTTTTACTTGTTTTTCTCTCAAACTTGGTCAGGGCATGCATGTATTTGCATCAATCTCTTGAAATTTGTTGTATATAAGTCTTCTTTGTAGTCACTATATGACATGCTTTGAAGAAATGACCCTGCTGTTTTCTGAAATCTTGAAAAACACATTATAGTTGTTAAAGATGATTTCCAGAATGACTGTTACAATATCAGAAATCGGGTTCTCTGCTAGTCCTTTAATGATGAACGCTACTAATGTTGATGATCTTGTGTTTAAAACAGTCTTAAAAAATTAGTGAGGTCCCTCATAGACCTCAGTAAGATTTGTTGGTGGTTTTTTTTAACAGTAACATATAACAAAATGTAAGGGACATGTATCCTCAGCTGTCTGATTGAGTTGTTTTATTTCTGATATGTAACACTTAGCTACCTCAAATATGCTCAGATGAAATGTGTCAAGTAAGTTTATACAGAGACTGTGCAAACGGGAATACAGTCCTAGAACATGTGGTAGTTCAGAACACAAACCCAGAGGGTTTTTTTATGTAGAACACTGAACGCAAATGCAAGTAGTGATATGTAATACTTAGAGAAATGCACCATCATTAGCATTTTTGTTTTAACATGAACGTTTTATTATTGTTTTGAATATTTTTGTATATAACAGTATGCTACTTTTTCTTCTGTGTAGTAATTTTATTGATAATATAACATGGATGAGTATGAAAAACTTTTAATAGTATTAAATAGTTAAGGTGATTAAGTTGTCTATGATTTAAATCAGCTGGCTGAAGCTTGTAGATACTCATGCCACATTATTAATCTGAATCAGATAAGCCAGTGGATATAATTGTTCAGCAATGAAGTATTTATCCTTCCCTAGGGGGCGGGCTTCAAAAGAACCTGGTGGTTCCAAGCCAAGTGAGAAACCAAAAGAGAAAACAGAGCCATGAAAAATGGTGTGGGTGTTACAAGTGGAAAATACATACATGAAAACTCTTCATGATCGTTGGGGGCAAGAGGGACACAGAATATCTGGGACTTGCTCTCAGCTTCTGAGATCAGAGTGAAATCTAAATGAACTTCGGCCGTTGAACCTGTTGAGGATTTGGTAACTGTCTCAAAATTCAGTAAGACCTTGCTTCTACTGCAAAAACTGAGTATTCTGCTGTTCTCTTGACCCTGATAAACGGTTTCAGTTTAATAATAGATTTCTGCAGGTTTAGTGAGTTGAATTGGTTTATTGTCCAGTAGCACTAGTTCAGCTATAGTGTTTGTATGCAGGAAAAAAAAAAGGAAAAAAGTTAACTTAAAAAGAGATCTTTTTCCTGAAAGGTAGCTTTTACTTTTTTTACAATCCATTTGTATAGTTCAATTAACTGTCCTATACTGTAGATCTGATAATGCTTACCTGCCTTGATGGCAGTTGTGCAGGTCCTTGGTAATTTTCTTCTTCATGAGTAATTAATAAAATTCCAAAATACTTATTAAAATAATAAGAAATCATACAGTAAAAAAAAAAAAGTCACTGTATGATTTACATGGTTGTGAAAATACATTCCCATGCTGAAGATGACTTTTCCTCAGTGAAAATCAGAACTGTATGTGCCAATTTGACTTCTGGTTCCCCACTAGCGCGCTGCGTTCTAGTGCAACCTTTGCACAAGAATGGTGATTTTGCACCATTGCCCTACAGCAGCCAGTGGGGACCGTTAGAGTTTACTGCAGGTATACATATTCCTGAGAACGTGGGTTGCTGGGATATTCTAGCTTTCCTTTGAACAGGTCCTCTTTTTCTGCCTGGGAGCAAGATTTTAGTAAAACCTGAGAATATCAAGCTTTTTCTGGAATTGTTCCTTCTGCCCTCTCTGGCTGCACCTAGTTAATGTGCAGGCATAGAGTCCTACTTTTCTGAGAGGCATTGGACCTCATAAAACACCACAGCCAACAGGGCAATTTTGCACAAATAGCTTAGGACAAATCCCTTCAAGGGAAGCTGGGTTGTGCCTCCTTTTGCCTGGCTAACTTGTTACTTTCCAATGGTGAGAGCAAATCTGTGACTTTTTTTTTTTCCAGCCATTGTTAGCCTTAGTTGCAGTTCTGTCTCTTGAAGAAGCAGTGTGGGCTGAGTCTCCTTGACCAGAGACAAATTCTTCAAGCTATGTGGTGCAAATAAGATGCAACAAAATTGTTTTCTCTGTGGTTATTCTAAATATTTCGATATCTAGAGTTTAAATCTTTTTTCATGTTTCTGCGAGTGAAGCAGTGAAAAATTATTAAAAATATATGTACCTATGTTTAAGTAATTAAAAAGTTGTGCAAAATGTGTTATAAAATAGCATGTGGATTCGGGTGATTCAAAGTATACTCTGTGTAACACAAACCTTTATTAAGCCACTTACACAGTTTATTATCATCAGAAACTGTCCTGTCTTTAGACTCTTTTTGACTGACAGCCAATTGCAAGTATCACAAAACTGCTGTGGAGTGAGTGAAATGACATTATTTTATCTCTTACTGAAAACATGGCTATAAATTGCACTGAAGGGAAGCTATACTATTTTCTCCAAAACCTCTTGGTCTGAAATTGTATTTCAGTTACTTCAACTGTAGTCACTTAACATAAATGTAAATGGTTTGCAGACTTAATAGCATTTTCTTAGGGTTTGAATTAGGAAAGCAGCACCTTCATCTCCAGAGGCATTTATTCCTCTAGACAGAGCACTTCTGAAATAATCCAGAATTTTCTTCAAGTCCTGAAGTATTTTGTAACTTTCCTTTTTGAAGTATTTTATAACTTTCTTTGTAAAAGAAAGAGTAAAAAAACAGCATAATGTGATAGAAAATTTAGAATCTCATATTCTTGTTATACTTTAATACTGTGGGACTATTAGGCTATAGTCTGTTAAAATAGACTACTAAAGTAGATTTTAAAATACACCATGTACTGGATGTTATGTTCAGAAATTATTCTGTAAAGTAATACTTGATCTTGCTCATAGGGCTTTTCTTTCTATTTGATCAGAATATGTGGGGTTTATCTATGTATTTTTATCTTCCATCTTATCTTTAGTTGTACTGCTATTTGCTAGTTCAGGGCTTTGCATATATCCAACAATTATTTAGACAAAATACAGAAATAGGGTCTTTTTTTTTTTTCTAATTTTTTTAAACACTTAATATATATGGAGTCTTCACCTTAAAATCAGGATTGCATTAGATTTTTAGGTCTCTAGTCATAAGTCCTATTTGCTGGCCAATTAATATATTTCTTATTTTTGTGTGACAATAATTTGTCGATCATGGTCATGTATTGATTTTTTTGTGCACTGCTGCTGTTTTGTTTGGTACCAGGTAGCAGATGTGTCCAAATTCAAAACAGGTGCTGACATACAGGCATACCCACAAAGATACACAGGTAATGAATTTTCACACTCAGTAAAATTAATATTTTTTTCTATACAAAATTAGAATCCATTTGTATCATTAAAAAAACCCCGTTTACTTTCAGTTTAGGAAAATTTCAGTGTCTTGTATTCAGTATTTGTAAATAATGGTATTTTGGTCTATAGGGTTTAAAAGGAAATCCAGTGGGTATCACAACGTATAGTGAGAAAGTGTATATTTTGACATAAAAGCAGTGAAGTACTTGAGTCCCTCTCCTATAATGCCCCGTTTTGTTCTTTCCTGACTTCTAGATCCTTTACTTTCATCGATGTCCATGTTGTTTGCATGTCTATATGAAAAACAAGAAGTCTCATGTTCCCAGCTGTTCTGTGTAGCAGTTCTTTGTTTAGATTCCAGGCATTCAAATAAATTTGTATGTTGAGGAGACCTTTGCAAATCTGCTTTGGCAGGTAAGAATAGAGCCGATTTTGTTCTTTTTGCAGAGAGGGGTGGGGATGGGGGGCTGGCCATAATGCTAAGGCTGTTGATATGGCTTTAGGAGTATGAAATTTTCTGTATTTCATGAGCAAGTCTTCTTGGTCATGTAAGTCTGTAATAGAATTCCCTCTGGTCTCTGATCACATATGTGTAAGCAACTCATTCCTCATTCATTTATCAGGGAAGGTACCATACATATTTCTTTGTAGCATTTCTGTCAAATGAATTGTCCTAAATGCCTAACTGGTTTTAGTGACTGAAAGGCTTCACGGAGGCCTCTGTTGCTGTTAATATGTATATGGATAAAATTAGAATATGGAAGTAATTTGAGAAATTTCAACGGTTTCAGCAATAGTGATCTAGAAATTGAAGGGGTTGGAAATACAATATTCCAGTGCACTGCTGCATATATAATGTATGTGCAGCATATGCTGAGGTCTTTTTCAAAACATTTACATTAAACCTGTCAGGTATTTATGAATAGCAAAAATTAATTTTCCCCAGTTCTGTCATCAGTTAGAGAAAGGGATTTCAGCACAGAAGACTATCAGTGTTTCCTGCATACCAGAACAGCTCACTTCAATGTCATAGAATTACACCAGGTGGCCTGCTAAGAGTCAGCTTAATGTGATTCCAAATGATAGGGTAGAGAATGTGAGGGAAATTAAAATAGTATCATACTTATGATTTAAAAGGAAGTTAATTACAAGGGCTTGTTAATAAACAAAGAAAAATTCAGAATGTATTATCTGTTGTGTAGCATATCAGTAGTGAATGTGATACCATAAAAAATAAAATTTAACACTGCATAACTTTACATTGGCTATGAAATATTTAATTAAGTTGTTGACATGTTTTGCTTCTTAATGGATTTTTGTCTTTGGAAAGAATTGTTAAAGTGGTGGGTTTCGCCTTTATATTTTTGAACATTGTCTGACAATGCAAACGCAGTTGTAGCCTCTTTATTTCTTGTTTGCTCCTCTCATGTGAATACAAAACCATCTGAATGTGGCCAGTGTTTTGAAATAAAAATATTTATTCTGTGGATATGAAGTAGTTGGGCACCAGAGAGAACAGAGGAAATATTCATTATTGCCTAGTTTTCCATTATCTGAAAATTGATCACGTAAAATTGCTATGATGTCACCTAACAAGTTAAACGTGAATGATGATTTGTTACTGCACTACTTTTTACACGTTGTGCTTGCATGTACTGCTCCATGACTCACAGACATCAGAACTCAGAGAATATTACATTTTTTTTATTTTCTTAAAAGGTAGTTCTTACAATTGGGAAAAGAAATGGTGTATTTTGCCTTTATAAAGTAAACAGTAAATATGTATAACCTTATTTTTCAGCTTCTAAATTGAAAAAAAACCCCAAACTGTAGGCGAACTTACTCATATTTTACTTACTGTCCAGATAGAATGAACAAAAGACATGCCTGAGTCTACATAGCAGTTAAAAGGGCTTTCATTGTATTACAGAATTACTTATTATTTTAATTATTTCACAAACAAGAGTTGATTGAACAAAATTCCTTCCTTTTTGAACTTTGGTCATACTTAATTCTTAAAAAATGTTAATGTAGGTGTTCTGTGTGAATTAAAGCTTGGCAGCTATATCTTCGTGTCAAAATTCAGCCTGTGTGATTTAACTTACACATTCTTTGAGCCACTTAGAAGGAAAAAATGGTTTGCATACCTTTCTTCTCTGGGATGTTGTATGCAACTTGAAAATGTCCAAGAAACTGGAAAGTGCATGAGCCAGTGTCAAAGAATATGCCAGAGCAGATTGTATGTCTTCCCTCATATTCACAGAATATAAAAGTAACTCCCTGAAAAACTTATGGGGAAAATGAAAAGCACAGAATTCTTTCATAATTAGGAGAGTTGTTAAAAAAAAAAAAATCTGCTTATGAGAATAAAAAAACCAAAACGCATCTGTGAATAAATAAGCTAATGGGAAACATCAATTTGAATTAATATTGCAGGTATATAAAATAAGTCTAAATAGAGATGTGGTATTTTAGTAGACATCCATTTTTGCAAACCAAATATACGTTACCAGCTGCATATTTTAACAGCCATTCATACTTTATTAAGCTTATTGATTTTTAATCTTAAATAAAAAATAGGCTGAATATAATGAGGTAAATATTAAATGTGCAAATATTTCATATGATTTGTTAAATATTTTGCTAAATTGGGACAGTACGCATTTCTCTCTGTTGAATTGGATCTATGGTAAAATCAGCATCTGCATACTTTTGTTTCTGTTTGCCAGTTTCACAGATATTGGCCTCTGAAAGTTCAAGCTCTTGTCAGGATGAGAGTCGTGTTTTTAGCATATGATTTGTGTAATGTTGGTGAACAACTTTGCATTGGAATGTTTCACTTCAGTTTGTAAGGTTTGCTTCAAGCCCCGTATGTCGTTGTTGTTGTTGTTGTTGTTGTTGTTATTATTATTATTATTATTATTATTATTATTATAGATAGTCGAAGGGATGGATTAATTAAGTGGCTGCAATCTATCTACAGATTTCTGGTTTTTGAATGATAATGTCTTCAGGTAGTGCTTGCCAAAAGCTTGCTTAGTCAACTGAAAACAAGTAAGATTTCGTGAATATTCCTGGAAGCAACTTGGAAATTTACTTTTAGATAAGACTTCTGAACTTGAAGAGAGGAACATAGATATTTCTGTGGAGCTTAAGTGGCTAATGGGCTGAAATATAGACCAGGGACTTTTGCCTCATCTATATTTATGCTTGGTCTACTTCAGTGCACAGCAGAGGCAGGGTCTTTGCCCCTGAGAATTATCTCATACCTGCTTGTGCTTACTCGGACTGTGTCGGTGCGGCACTGGCGGGCTAGCTTAGGCAATGATAACCTTACAGCCAGAAGGAGCTGGTTGCTAAGTAATCCCCCAAGTATCTCCAGGTCTTCCGTAGGTTTTCTGTCCTGTCCTACGTGTCTAGTACTGCAATAATCTGAGACAGTGGTTCCTTGAGAAGTGATCTGATCTAAGGCTGGTGGTATCGCCTTGGATTAGTTGAAGCCGATCCTGCTCCTCTCCAGTTGTCCTTCCTTTGTGCCATCTCTGTGCTGGCTGGATCCTTCTGTCAGCCAATTCAACTACCTGGCAGAAAAATTAGTTAGGTTTTTTTGTATGGGTTTGCTCTCTGTTAGTGAATTGAATTGGTTTACAGTGGTATGAACATGATGAGCTCCAGAGCCAGCATAAGGTAATGGCAGCTGGGAGCAAGGGGGGAGAAAAGCTGAAGGATGGGCTGGGAGGGGAGAGGGCCGCCCTTGGTAAGTAGCTACTACTACTCACCTTGCATTACAGAACTGCACCCCGAGAGCACTGTTTCATAATACATCTGAACTGCTCTATGGGTTTCTCCTAAAAGGGTGTTGTTCCTGCCCCTCATGCTGTCAGTGTGCACCCGCCCTACCTCCCTCCCTCCTATATAAACCCAAAATGTGTAAGTTCGGGGAACTCAATGCGCAGAAGAATGAATTAGTCCCAACACCACCACAAACAGCTTTTAGCTGAGCATGTGGCTGTATCGGCAGATAGCTCTGTTGGAAAGGAGAGAGAACCAGCACTGCTTTGTGTGGTGGTATCGCCTTGGATTAGTTGAAGCCGAT